>NC_086379.1:81958777-82267964 GCF_036588685.1 Mytilus trossulus
CACCGAACAACAAGCTATAAAGGGCCCCAAAAAAGTTCATTTAATAATTGTGTTTTTGACTGAAAAACATATATACTTAGCTTAGCTAGCTCGGACTTCTCTTGAACTGAATTGTAATGTGCGTATTGTTATGCATTTACTTTTCTACATTGGCTAGAGGTATAGGGGAAGGGTTGAGATCTCATAAATAATTTTAACCCCGCCACAATTTTGAGCCTGTCACATGTCAGGAGCCTCTGGCCCTTGTTAGTCTTGTATGATTTTTAATTTTAGTTTCTTGTGTATAATTCAGAGTTTAGTATGACGTTCATTATCACTGTACTAGTATACATACTTTTTAAGGGGCCAGCTAAAGGACGTCTAAGGGTGTGGGAGTTTCTCGCTACATTGAAGACCCTTTGTTGGCTTCGGCTGTTGTCTGCTCTATGGTGGGGTTGTTGTCGCTTTGACACATTACCCATTTTCTTTTTCAATTTTATCAGCTATATGTTCATGATGTTTAATAAACATGTTAAACACGGCTTCTTTCATGTGGGTCTCCATCTAGTGGCTGTCATTGGTTACTGTCTGTCATATTTTTGGTTTTTTTTTGTCATAAATCTGGTTGTTGAATTTCTCTGTTAATTTTTTTCACATTTTGGCATGTAAAGGCCTTTTTTTACTAACTATACAATATAAGATTTCTCATTGTTGAAAGATGAACTGTCACGTATACCTACCTAAATCCAAGACATTTGTTCTCTCTGGGATAGTTGTCTCATTTGTAATCATACCACATCTCATTATTATTATATCTATAGGATTTTTTTTATTGACTTACGGGACTTTGTAAATCTCTAGTTACATATTCCACTATATCTCTGGCAACATCAGCAAACGTTTCATCTTTAGTTATCTGTAATCAAATTCATCTTTCTCTTTTAAATTACAAATTGTTAAAGCATTTAAATTAAACAGATCCCCTTATTAAAGTTTTTAACACATTTATCTGTGATTCAAATATAACAAAAGATAAGGGGCTCTAATAGAAGTCTGCATCTTGGTCACTAAGAAACAAATTCAAAGGTTGGGAAGTGAAAATTATAGATTTAAGCATAAATGTTAAATTGCAGAATAAACATAATATTTGTACCTTGTATAAAATATTAAATTTATTTGTTCTAGCTCTAGCTACAAAAACAGGAGAAAAGCTTTGCAAGCCTCATTTTTTTCTCTATTTCCAAAGAAATGCAGACAACCTGATAATAGGTACATATTTAACAATTGATTTTTTTTCTGTTTTTCTAGTATACATACTTGATAGGCTGTGGCATAAGCCACCAACAACTGTCCTTGATCATACAACATTTTCTCAAAGTGTGGCACATGCCACAGTGTGTCTGTAGAGTATCTATGAAAGCCCTGTCAATAAACTCATCATCAGTATTGCAAAACATAAATATATTGATTTTTTTTTTTACATTAGCCTCTAAGGTTTTTTTAAGAATACAAATTTTCAAAACTTGAATATAATCATGTTTCAAATGTGTACCTTTTTTAATGTTGTGTAAAAATATAATCATGGAAACAGGATACAGTTAACCTAAAAAAAAAAGACCTAACTTTTTTATTATCATAAAATATCATTTGTACAGCCATTATTACACTTGTAATTTCTGAATAAAATTTGAAACATTTATTATTCTTGGTGTTTCAATTGTGAACAAACAAAAATATATGTTAAAACCATGATCATTTTTTGCCCCATTTTAAGTGAACAAATTTTTGTTTGTAAATTCTGTGTAATAATTGGTATTGTTTATATATATAGAGAAGTATAATTATTCATTCCATCAGGAGAATATTATCAGGGGAAATTCTGTCAGTAGTTTCTGCTTTAAATACAAAATAGAAACTTACTTTAGAAACATGATCATTAATTCCTCCTCTAGCCATGAACCTGAGTGTCTGCAGACTCATCTCTAAGGCCGTCTTACCTACTTCACTGTTAGGTTCTGTGGCATACAAATGGAACAGGAAATTAAAATTCACTGAAAAATAAAACACACTTAATAATTAGTCATGAAAATCTGTTTTATTATTACCAAAGAGGTGATCATGTTTAATACAATTGATGCCATTTTATGAGCAAACATAATCTACACAGTCAAAGATATAACTCTATAGGGTTATTACAGAAAATAACTTGCGTGTGTTATTACAGATACTTTCATGAGTTGTCTACTCTTTATTCCTTAAATTTTCTAAATCTGTAATAACATATGTTTGTTATTTGTAAAATTATTTCATTTATAGTGGGCTCTAGGGAACTCTTGAGACTTTGTGCAGAAACTAAATGCATAGCCTTGATAACTAATTTTTTAATTAAATTAATTCACTTTTGATTAATCATAATAAATCAATGAGACAAGGCTATTAAAGAATAAACTTAGCTGTGATAACAAGGCTAGGTTATTAAAGGAATACAACTTATTATATAAGACACTTGGGAATTACTGAGAAACTTGCGCAGAACCTCATTACATGCTCTGGTCATTATTTCTTACAATAAATTAAAATAAATTGTAATTAAGCATGATGTATGTCTGAGCAATGCTTTGAAGTGATATAGAGAAGCTGTGATAACACCCTTTAGTTATTACAGGCATATTTTTTCTGTAATAACATATAGGTGTACTATGCAAAATTGGCAAACTATGAACTGTTATATCTTTCAATAGTTAAGTATACATATAGACAAAAGTAATATCAATAGAACTTTTATACGTTTCAACTAAACTAATGATGTATATTGTCCCTTTTAAACATGTAACATACATATGTTATCACTATTTTGACTTTTTAGTTCACAATAACAAATGTATGTTATTTTTCTGTAATAACCCTATAGAGTTATATCCCTGACTGCTACATGGAATGATAAATACCAGCTTTTGATAGACATGCTTTAATCAAACATTGCGTCTGTCCCAAATCAGGAGCCTCTGGCCTTTGTTAGTCTTGTATTATTTTTAATTTTAGTTTCTTGTGCACAATTTGGAATTTAGTATGGCGTTCATTATCACTGATGTAGTAAATATATTTGTTTAATGGTCAGCTGAAGGACGCTCCGGGTGTGGGAATTTCTCGCTGCATTGAAGACCTGTTGGTGACCTTCTGCTGTTGTCTGTTTTATGGTCGGGTTGTTGTCTCTTTGACACATTCCCCATTTCCATTCTCAATTTTTATTTGATTAAAACTGATATGTGTACCTGAAAGTTAACAACTTTCTGTTTTACAATAATCATAAAAGAAATTAAGTAGATGCCAAGCAGGCTATAAATCCTGAGATATGTCAGACATACTCAATCATTTTAGGACATTTATCTAAGTATATATACCTGGCTGGGGGAACTTCGGAGCTTTACCAAACCCTCCTAATTCTTCATCATATGACTTTTGTAACATTTGATAACACTTAGAGACACTCTCCCTGCCAGGACATCCTAGGTCAGCTGACCCTGCTAACAATGTACCATTCATCAATGCATCCAATATGGCTGTTCCTTGATGATCTATCAACTCTCTCTTCTCCACCCACTAACAAAAATATACTATCAATTAGAAACTCAAACTGCACAATTATCTCCCTTAGAAAGAGTTAAAAAAAAAATTATCATTTACAAAATAAAGATGCAGATTAATTTGTATTTGTATTTAATACAAAGTTGTTTTTCATTATAGTGCATATTTTGGAAATGAACCTCATTAAAGAACAACTTTACTTTGTTTGTCGTTTGTTTATGTGTTACATATTTGTTTTTCGTTTAGTTTTTACATAAATAAGGCCGTTAGTTTTCTCATTTGAATAGTTTAACATTGTCTTATCAGGGCCTTTTATAGCTGACTATGTGGTATGGGCTTTGCTCATTGTTGACAGCTGTACAGTGATTATAGTTGTTAATGTCTGTGTCATTTTGGTCTTTTGTGGATAGTTGTCTCATTGGCAATCATACCACATTTTTTTTTTATATTCACTAAATATACTGAATGCAGAACTTTGTAAATTGCTCATTACACACAATTTCTTCAGAACTTAACAATTTTATTATTGTGATTTATATGATTATATTATGCTGTGAGGATTGAAATTTTTAATATAAAAAAGATGTGGTATGATTGCCAATGAGACAAAATGTCTACAAGAGACCAAAATGACACAGAAATTAGCAAATATAGGTCACTGTACAGCCTTCAACAATGAGCAAAGCCCATACCGCATAGTCAGCTTTTAAAGGCCCCGAAATGAAAATGTAAAACAATTCCAATGAGACAACTAACGGCCTTATTTATGTAATTTCCTTTATTATTGTGATTGTTGACTAATGGAAAAAATGCCAGAACATTACTGTGATTTCTGGAAATGGTGCATATCTATAATACTCTTAAAGTTAAAAAGAAATAGTTAAGCATATTCTATCTTGTTGCAATAAATTAGGATAATGTAATAAAAACATTGCAAAATTTCCTGAATTTAAAGTAGCCTTGAACATGTTGAAGTTTCTGTCATAGACATGTTTTTGTTAGTTTTTTTCTAAATCTGACACATTATAACCAGTTTTGAAAAAAATAATAATCTTGTTTATTATATAGTAAAAGAAAAATAAAATATTTGTTAGTTAACATATACATGATATATGGACCATGGTTACCTGTTGTGCAATCTTTTTCAGAATACTCTTAAACCCTGGTCTGCCATAATATCTATCGTCTGGAGGGAAATATGTTCCTCCTACTATAGGCTTCAAGTCTGGTGTCAACCAAACACTCATAGGCCATCCTCCACTTCCATGTGTAGCCTAAAACAGACAAAATTATAATGTTACCAAACATTAATAGGCCATCCTACAACCACAATTAGGCCTAAAAATAGTCACAATGTAATAAGAGTTCCTGATGAAGGAAATCCCAAAAATAGCTTTGGGTGCATGAAAATAATTAAGTGTTGTTTTAATTTTTTGCCTGTATTTAGTCCATTACCCACACAAATATTGTTCAAGTTATTTTGATACAGAATTGATATATAAACAGGTATCTGTACAGATGTCACATACACTTTATCAACATTAAAATGTAATTATAAATATCCACAGAAACAGGCCTGAGTACACAGTTATTTCAAAGCCCACTTCTTTTAGACAATAAATGAAATTTAAAAATTGGACCTACTTTCTCAATAATATTTTTACTGCGTGTTGAACTACTTTTGGGATAAATTATGTAAAAGTTATAGAAATCTTAATCATCTCTAACTCAAAATATGGACAATTTTATGTAAGGGGGTCTTGAAATCTTTGACAGCTTCTAAATCACTACTTTACTTTAAAATTCATGACTCATTTTTTTTTTATAGTGTAACTTCATCTCCCTACTTGCTATTTGAGGCATAAAACATAAAGAAATAAAATTTGTAAGGAGTATGAAAAATATTAGCAAGTAACACACTGTCCACACTAAGGACTATATTCATGGACCAGAAAAATCAAAGAACAATAACTGTACACATGTTCCCAAGTCAACGTTGTATAGTTATTTCAATACAGATACCTGTACAAATGGCATATAAAAAAGAAGATGTGGTATGATTGCCAATGAGACAAGTCTCCACAAGAGACCAAATGACACAGAAATTAATAACTATACCACCTACAACAATGAGCCAAGTCCATACTTTATATTCAGCCCTAAAAGGCCCAAATGACAAATTCAAACGAGGAAAACTAACAGCCTAATTAATGTACAAAAAAATGAACAAAAAACAAATATGTAACACATAAACAAACAACAACCACTGAATAACAGGCTCCTGACTTGGAACAGGCACATATATACAGGATGTGGTGGGGTTAAACATGATAGCGAGATCCCAACCCTCCCCTAAGGGGACGACCATTTGATATTCTGGGGGGGCCAGGAGGATTTTGAAAATAAATAACTTAGCCTTGATAATTACAAAAATAAATGGTTTGTTCTTTGGTAGTTTGAAAATAAATTATCTGACTTGGAATGTATTGAAAATAAATAACTTAGCAGGTCTTTAGCTTCTTGGGCCTTCAGCGGTTCCAAAACCCTTCAAAAAAAATTTTGCCTCGCTCCGCTTGGCGAAATATGTTTGACAATACTTTTGGAAAGGCTACCTAAACCAAACTTTAATACTATGTACATTGTATATATTCAATACATGTATATTGGTTGGGTATATCAAGGAATTGTATATTATACAATTCCATGGGTATATAAATGATTCTTTTCGTGGAGAAAAGTATAAAATACTTAATCTAATTATACCAATTGTCTTTTATAATATACTATGTATTTGTGTTTCGTTTGTCCTGTCTCGCTATGTATTATCTTAATATGTTTGTATATATTGTCCTCTTGTACACAAGTACAAATGTATGTGTCTGCATGAGGTTATCAATAAAATCTTGAGTCTTAAAATTTTTGCAGGGGATTTAATGATTAATTTTGATTAAATGATACACAATAACTTGACTGTACATGTATTATTTATAATTAACAAATATTTTTAAAATTGTATGTTTTCGAATATCGTAAATATAGTTGTGAAAATGAATAATCAGTCCCTTGCTTTAATGAAAATGAAAAATCTTGCTTCAATAGTGCAGAAAATGAATAATCTGTCCTCTTAGTTTACAAAAATAAATAACCGATCAAAAACAAATCCTCCTGGCCCCCCCAGAATATCAAATGGTCGTCCCCTAACCTTACACAGTGGTGTAACAGTACAACATAAGAACGAACTATAAAAATCAGTGGAAAAAGGCTTCACTCGTCAGATGGATAAAAATACAAATATTACAAATACAAGTGTTCACTTTATCAACATTTATAAATAAATATCTACAAAGACATTGTACAGTTATCTCAATACAATAAACAATTACCTGTACAAATGTCATGTAGACTTTATCAAAAGTAACATCAACAATTACCTGTACAAATGTCATGTTGACTTTATCAAAAGTAACATCAACAATTACCTGTACAAATGTCATGTAGACTTTATCAAAAGAAACATCAACAATTACCTGTACAAATGTCATGTAGACTTTATCAAAAGACACATCAACAATTACCTGTACAAATGTCATGTAGACTTTATCAAAAGTAACATCAACAATTACCTGTACAAATGTCATGTAGACTTTATCAAAAGTAACATCAACAATTACCTGTACAAATGTCATGTAGACTTTATCAAAAGAAATATCAACAATTACCTGTACAAATGTCATGTACACTTTATCAAAAGTAATATCAACAATTACCTGTACAAATGTCATGTAGACTTTATCAAAAGTAATATCAACAATTACCTGTACAAATGTCATGTAGACTTTATCCACATCAGGTCTTTCTTCTCTGTCCACTTTTATACAAACAAAATCATCATTGAGAATCTTGCCAACTTCTTCATTCTCAAATGATTCTCTTTCCATAACATGGCACCAATGACATGTTGAGTAACCAACAGATAAAAATATTGGTTTGTTTTCTTCTTGGGCTTTGGTAAAAGCTTCTTTACCCCAAGGATACCTTAGAAAAAAAATTAAAAGCAGCTACATATAAAGGTATCATACCACTAATTCAAAACCCCTCTATATTCAACCACAGTTTTAACAGCTCTTACAGTAACCTATAGTTGTTAATTTCTGTATCGTATTTGTCTTTTGTGGAGAGTAGTCTCATTGACAACTATACCACATCTTCTTTTTTTTTTATATTTTGAGCATTTTACCTTTACTCTTTTTTGTGATAATTTTTCTGTATACATGGTATATGCTACTTGCGTGTGATTGTAGCTGAAAAACACACTCTTGGTTTGAAATTATCATCAATTAAAATGTATCTATTAGTTGACCTACCAGTTAACCGGATTAGAAGCATGTTGTAACAAGTAAGGAGATTTCTCATTTGCCAGACGATTTCTGAACTTTCCACTATCAGAGGACGCCATTCTGGTGAAGGTTTGGAAATTAACCCCTCTCCTGTAATGAAGAAATAACATTGTATTAAGGACACTAGTACTTTAAATTATAAAGTAACGTTTTGTTGTAAAAATAAAAATAAATTATATTTATCACAAATCATGCTATTAAAAATAAACATATCAATTGGCAGGCCATGCACATCACCCTATGGAAAATACTTAAACCTTGTTTAAATACATGTAGTATTTTGTACAAAACATCCACCATGCTAATTACATGTACATTTAGGTTGATCCATAATTTTGGTAATTCATTCATTACCTTGTATTTAGTTATATTATTAATTTGTATATTTTAACAAATTTGATTCGTTTAGGGATAGTCACATGTTAAACTATATTTTTGAAGGTAGAGAGAAAACGGCGAATAGCAAAAAGCATACTGCACAGAGCATATTGCACAGTTATTTTTAGAATATTTAAAAACCGATTTACTTTGTGACGTCATGACTTGTAATGAATTTCAGGATATCGTTCAACGTTTTGAAACAAATGATATCTGTGATCGATTATTTGACGAAAAAAATATTCAATAGAAACAAAATCAAACAACGATTTTGATTCAAATATGCATAATGATAATGATCTGAAATTAATAATATTACAAATATAGCCTTTGTATGAGGTCAATACAGGATATATCGACCCAAAGAAGTATATCGACCTCGGACTTCGTCCTCAGTCTATATACTTCTTTTAGGTCAATATATCCTTGTATCGACCCCATACATTGCCATACAAAAGCTATATTTGTATAGTAACATTGTATTACTCAAGATACAATGTACATGAAACACTATTTGTATAGTAAAATCCTGATACATGATACACTATTTGTATAGTAAAATCAAGATACATGATACACTAGTTGTATAGTAAAACCAAGGTTAATGATACATTAGTTGTATAGTAAAACCAAATTACCTGATCAATGATATACTAGTTGTATAGTAAAACCAAGATTAATGATACACTTGTAAGGTACATATATCCATACAAATAATATTTATAGATCATTGTTTTATAATTCTGTGCTCATAAATCTAATATGAACATGATGTAAACAACATTATTATACTCTACAATCTGAATATAAGATGGCTTTAGACTTGTAAGGTACATATATCCATACAAATAATATTTATAGATCATTGTTTTATAATTCTGTGTCATTTTGGTCTCCTGTGGAGAGTTGTCCCAATTACAATCACACTAATTCATATTTTTTCTATGATTTGATATAAATATCTTATAATTTAACTATAAAAAAAATCACACCTGCAGACATCCAGGGTGATAGGTTTTGAAAATTGGTACAGAACTTCTTCTCTGCAAATATTGCTTCAAATATGAGTAAGAGAAAAGACAAGCATACTTCTAGCAAGAATATTTTTTGGTATATTGACATGTTGAAATACACAGATGTATGAGGGTATGGATGGCAGCCAAGGTCCTTTATTTTTGGAAGTAAAGTTAGATGCGTGGGACAGCTATGTAGTATGACTGTTGTCGTACAATTCTATAAGTATAAATATCTGCTATCTATTTGCACATGTCTTTTATATAACGTTACCTATATAACTGTGTAAGTAAAAACTTATCCATTGGAACTCATTTCTGACAGCTGACAGCGCATTAGATGGAATGGGAAAAGACACGACATTTTTCGCAATAAACTGTTCCCGTGATATGAAAATGTCGCCTGTAATGGAGCACCTCATTTATATATTTTAGCAACTTCTTCAGACCACATTGTACACTGTTACATATATTCTTGTATGTAAAGATATCAACCGGTTCTTTATTAGTACCTATAGTTATATAAATATTTAAGAAAGAATAACCTATACTTATATACAATATTTAAAATATGACCCATGCTTATATAAGCACTAACTAATCATCACTCATAATTCATAAATATATCAGCTACCCTTAAGTTTTATATATGAATTGGCATCGTTTGGTGCACATATATTTTATCGTTATATATAGTATAATACGCATGGATTGTTATATTGGTGTGTATATCAATCATACCTCAAATCAATATACAGTTATCAAACGTAAATGCATTTTGATATAGGATATCATTAAAAAGGAGGGTCATTTTGATATTAAAATCTCGCAAAATTATGACCCATATTTTTGGCACTTCCCCGTATACCAAATAATAGGAAGATACCCCCCCCCCCTTGTACTTACACGAGCACTGAAAACATCGGGTTCCATACTTAGAATAGGATCAGCCCACTTTTCCAGAGATCGCACCGGCTCTTTCGTTGTGTTCGTGTTGCTGAGTCTAGTTTTCTTCGTTGTGTTAATTTTTGTTTTGTTATTTCGTCGATTTTCGATTTTTGCCATTGTCAGTTCGTTTTTGAGAGGGGCGAAAAATACCTGTAGGGATATTCAAACTCATCAATCGAAAACAACTCCATGGCTAAAAAGACAAACAGACAAACAATAGTATGAATACAAAACACAACATAGAAAAATAAAGGCCAAGCCACACGAAAACCATCAGAAAACTGGGGGAGATCTCAAGTGTTCCGTCGTGTTGCTCGTGTTAAAACAAAGCCGATAACAAGTGTCATTCGGCAGGTCACATTCGTGAAAAGAGTACGGGATTTTACTTTCGAAAATAGGAATATATCCGCTATCATCTGTGAAGGGGATATTCAACAACGGCAAACCGACTCGTGATGACGGCCATAAAATATTCGAAAGGATGATTCCAACTTCACTATAATTTAGAATTCTTAGTTTTATAGCTTCCTTGTGTGGAGCAACCATCTTTCAGTGAGATCATGACAGGAATGAAACTTGCCAATTTCTCATCAGTAACATACTCATTGCTTTATCAAATGACGTATTAGTTCAAGCGACACTGATGACTAAACGCGCGTCTGGCGTAAAAATTTAAAATCTTAGTTAGTTATCTTAGATAATATGCTACGCTCGTGCATGTTTACAATATATGGACCTCTATACGAGGAACGTGCTCCTTCACCCAAAAAGGTGGCTTCAAAGGAATCATGATGAAGAAGTCCTGAAACAGAAAAAAACACAAGATTTACGACAAAAAGGACGATTTCTATTAATTTTCCCTTTTTCAGGAGGGGAAGTTCCTTTGGCACCGTCTTATGGTGTTTATATATTTTATAACTCGTTTGCTTGGTCTGTGTCCGTAGTGACGGTTTAGACTTTAACGAACGTACTAATCTATGTACTTTTGGTTAATCATCAATTCATGGATTTACTTAGGGATTACTTAAAACTTTTATTACATTCTTCCTTAGATATACGGATTTGGTTTTGAAGTTTGGTTGGACCTGTAGAAAAATTATTTCAAAAGGGAGAGCACATCCTCATTTTTACGGATATGTTGTTTGGTCTTTGATGCATGATTTTTTTCTGATTAGTTGTTATTGGCTTTGCACTAGCTGTCAGTAACTGCAAATACTCTTAGATTGGCTTACTTCATTTAACATTCTAACATGACGTCCTTCAAACGCTTTGAGTACACACCCGTGGTAAAATATGAATATATTTCATGGGCTGTTCCCATTGTACCCCCACGTCATATGTTTTTTAATGAATGAGCGACTTGACGTCATAGAACAATGACGTCAGAATATAAGCAATTTACGGGAAAATACACGCTTGTGAAACGGAAAATCATCATAACAAGGAAACGTTAACAAATGATGCTAAAATGAGTTATATTAGCCGTTTTTGTATACATATGAGACATATAAGTACAATAATAATTAGATTAATCTAAAATTATCTAAATATGTTATTATAAATAGTTTAAGTATCATCATTTATTCAGTTTGCTCCGTTATTTTACGTCAATTTAATAGTGCGTTTATATATTGGAACGGCAAATAATGCCATCACCTAGAGCGCTTCGATCCAAAATAATTGCCGTATTTGTCCTATTAGAATCGAAATAATTCATGGGGGCTTGAATATATCTAGATTTTACCACGGGTTGTCCCTTTATGCCGATATTTTACCCCTCGCTATCGCTCAGGGTAAAATATTTGTCATAAAGGGCCAACCCGTGGTAAAATCACGATATATTCAAGCCCCCATGAATTATTTCTTAATTTAACCATATTTATAAATTTTGGTATCTGGTTTTTATAATCAGTTGACAAAAGACATTTTGTGTAAGGTTTGCTTTGAAGCTGTCACGTGCGCAGTTGACTGTACTGTGGTTATTTGTAATGTTTCACTGAATGATGGAATCTTGGAAAAAAATAAATGTCTTTATATTTCCTTCGTGGTTTGTATATATGACTAAATATTTAGATGCTGTTTACTTGTTCTGCTGTCGGTTGATAATAATATTTCAGATGGTATAACATTCAGGTTGTTAATGACTATATAAATCACTATTAGTCGCCTTTAAATCGTTATTCCACAATAACATCAAGACAATTTGAACACAGCCATACAAAAATCTTTTTTTTTTTTTAAATCTGATTGTTACATTTCAATGTAAGTTAACGAAACAAATACACATATAATTAACAAACAAACACAATATTTTAATTATTCGATGGAAAGAACTAGATAAAGAGAAATTATAACAATTTTTAAAAGTTAAAAAAAAAATAATAAAAAAAACTAAATTTGAAAGACAATTTTATATGATAACATGTTAAAATTTAGTTTATGACAGATTAATGTTGAATGAGATGAAAGTAAAGGGGGATACTAACGATCCATAATAAATGGTTAAATTGATGTGTACATGCATGTTTATTCTGCAATTAAAAAAAAAGTTATGTAAGACTTACAGTCTTCACATATTGTAAGCAAAATTCATGACCGTGACCTCGTGATCCCTTTTTTTAACCATAGATGCGTCATAGTGTTTCGCTTGAAGTCAAGTGTTATAGTTGTGGAATGATGCATTGTTGAACAAGTAATAATGATAGTTTTTCTTATATGGACGAATTTATAACAATTACAATATAACTCTGATTCAAAAACTATAAGATCTATTATATTATCATTAAAGCGCAAGAACGTACGTTCTACAAATCAAAGTAGAAGAGATATGGTATGATTTATATGATTACAAATGAGATAACTATCTATTAAGACCAAAAGACAAATATTACTACCACAAATTCATCTGCAAAAAGGCATTTGTAAAGGGTTTTGTTTTACTGATGCATAATCGTGTTTGTTTTTGTCCACATTATGTTATAAAATATATGAAACAATAGTACAAAAAGTCCTTCAACCCCCAAAAGTACCAAACATATCATATAGAATAACAACGTTCTTCATGGTCGCTCCAACAATTGTCCTCATAACACTATGACTAGGGGGTAATCGATATTCATACTGTAAAAAATGACTTTTTGGTCATTCAGGTAAAAAGTTTGTTCATTACTAGTTGTTTCAATTTTAATTAAAAGAGAAGGGATTGAAAGAGTTACTATCTGTCCCTTGAACAAGCAAAATTCGTCTATTCGTTCAGAAATATGTTAGTCACTACGGATAAATTTATAAGTTATGATACATCTCTGACGTCATGATAAAATTAAGAAATACTTCATGGAAGCCATAGATTATTGGAAATTTACACATGGCCTGGGCCGTGATATTCGAATTTTATCCTGAGCGTTAGCGAGGGATAAAATCAACGAATATCACGGCCCAGGCCATGTGTAAATTTCCAATAATCTATGGCTTCCATGAATTATTTCGATTCTAATAGGACAAATACGATCATTAAAAAAACTGAAGCGAGGTGGGTAAATCTGTGTGTATGGCTGTTCTTTTTTACTCCCTGTTAGATAAAGCTCATCATTTTAATAGATCCGTAGCTTGCACGGATTATTTCGTGAACAACCGCTGAAAAAAAATATGTTTCATTCTCAAAACCAACAATTGTCATGTTGATTTATATGTTTTTCCCGTGAGCTACCGTCAAATCCAAAGATGACATTTCGTAACCAATGAGCCGCCATGTTGACTTGCTGAAATCAGTACATATGCGAATAATGCAATAGAATAGAAAATCAAACATAACCTACCTTGATAATCAATTTTAATACAATAGTAAACGACATGTCAATAGTTAACGTAACGGAAAACGTTCAACTCTAGAGTTTTCATTTGTATGACGTCATGTTTTGAAATGACTTAAATGCGCAAAAAACATTAATAGACTTTCGCGGAATTTTATTTTATTTTTATTTTGTTGGTTTCTCCGAGCTCTTATGCATGACTTCTTTTTATTATGCATCCGAATAAGAATAAAAGTGATTTTGTCTTTTCTGAATTGCAATTTTTAAAACAATTAAATCGACAAAGGGTTTGCAATTAGGTTTCAATACATGTGGATTTACGTGGGAAGTGTATTGTAACAGCCAGTATTATGTACACCACGGAGTCTGCGCTAAGTATAGATATATCGAGAATTTTATCACAGTGTTGTTTACAAAGCGAAAGAAGCACGTCATATTAGAATGTAGCATATACATAAAAAGACCGTTTTACAGATAGTTTCGGTTCAATAAGGTATGGGGAAATGTCATTTAAAGGCCTAACACATTTTAAAATCTGACAGACCAGTGTCCTGGGAGTGTCTAAAATGTTCTTAAATAGATTAAAAGTACTCTAAACTTCATGATTGCAAGTGAACCAAACGAGTGGCAACACCATTTCTTCTACTGTATGATCAAAAAGAATTTCAACATCCTCTTTCTCTTTATCATACCTAAACTGTAAGTTTACAATACAAAGAAAACAATACACGTAACGTATAAAACTGGGACGTTATATCATCTGCCTGAATGTTGTAATTTCAATGAAGTGCTCAGCAAATAATTGAGCATTCGTTAATGTGGTACTAAAATCTGTGATTAACGTAAATAGTCTGTCCAATTTTTTCTTCCGTTCGTTCATACGTATTATTCGTATGTGACGGAAGAGGCGTTTTTCTTAATTTTGTCTGACTGTTGTTTGGGTTTGGTAATGGCCGCGTTGAAGGATTATAAATAGGAATATTATTCGGTGATATATATGTTGGTCGAATTTCTTCATATATGTCGTCACCATCCTGACCTCTGTCTGAACATCCGTCTATAGCAGGTTTTGGTTTTCCCCTGAAAGAGAGAATATTAAGTTGTTATGACGTATCACCAACATAGTAATTGTAAAATTTTAATGACGTCTGACATCAATTTCACGGTTGATGGTCTGAGTAATAAAATGATTTATTTTAGTTTCTCTGTTTCGCGAGTAAAAACTTCTTATATTTATAAAAAATAGTATTTGACTGCCTGTTGGGTTCTACACCACAGTAAAGATTTTGACAAATTTCAATATGAAAAATTAGGTAATTAAAAATAACGTTGTTCTCATATATAACATTTGAATTTCCATAACAATCGCCCGATTCGGAATAAAATCTGGGGTACTTAAAATTACTAAAATACCCATATCTATGGAAATGAACGTATATATAAGTTATTAGGATAAAAAATTTAACTGGCAAAAGCTTTCGGAATTATTGATCCTCAATGGTCTTCAACTACGCCAGTATTTATCTGACCTTATATTATTTGTTTTGCTACGATCGTGGTCACTGTTGAGTCTATTGCAGACGCGTTTAACTCATACAATTTTAATTGTGACTATGATCTAAATAGAAGATGAGTCTATCTATATACCCTCTCAATGTAACCAATCAATTTGCAGTATTAGCCAGGAAAGTTAAGTAATGTATAATTTATATGGTAACATTCATTTCTTACCTTCTTATGATATATATGGTAATGGCAACACAGTAAATCAAACACACTCCAAATAAAGACGCCAATACAACCACTAAAGATATACAAAATACATGTAGTTTATGATATCATGCTTTTATATAATGAAAGGAAATAACACAGACTATGCGGACGTTGAGGACAAAAATGAATAACGATTATTTTCTAAGAAAGATATGTTTGATCTTCCGGTATTAAAAATAATGCTTCCGTATTTCAGTTATACAATATTTAAGCAGAATATGATAATATTTAATTCATCAATAAATGTAAACTTTGATTCAAATATGTTATTACACTAATAATAACAGTGGCGGATTCAGCCATGTTTAAACGGAAGGGGGCGTTCCAGCCACAAATCCCCATTCAAATGCATTTAACGTCCAAAAAAGGGGTTCCAACCACTCCCCGGAACTTTCCCTTTTGGATCTGACACTGAAAAAAGTATACTGGGATTTTTTGTTTACCATAATAATTATTGCAACATTAACGAAAGATGCAGTTTCTATGTCACGTGATATTTCCTTATGCATATGCAAATGTAATTACTGTGATAGACCTCAATAGCAGTACATCGATTCATAAATCTTTGAAGACTGTCTGATATTTACCTCAATATATTGAATTAGTATGTAATATCAGGTTGCACTATAAAATAATGCAAGCATATGTGCTCAGGTGAGGTTTTCGGTTATTTTGAGTTTTTGGTTGGTTGTTTCTTTTAATATATTCATTTTGAATGTTACTTTGTCATTGTACAAACTAAATCGACAAATGAAAGAGGTAAATACTTTTAAATTTATTACGGAGCATTGCAAAAAGAACTTTCATTAGAAGAATGTGTATTTCATTGGTCCTGTGGTGAGTTATGGAATGCACCCTTACCTGTTGTTTGTTGACAGTTCTCGTGTAACATATCTTGGTTATGTCTGTATGCGGAGGTATTATCAGAAATGTTATATTCTGATGAAGTTACCCCGGTTGTTAGTTTGCTGTCAGTGGTGGGGACGGTGGTTGTAGTGGTTGTGGTAGTTGTTGTGGATGTTGTATGCTTCTGACAGCTCACCTGGATCGAGGGGGATTGGGTTCCAGCTGAAATATAATCAATACTGAATCCAACAAATTATTTTATTAAAAAAAGAAAAATAGAAACACTACAATTTAAACAGAAAATATGATAATCTATACCTCGATAAACACTCTTCCGATATAACACACCTTATATCAATATACCAAAAGCTGATAATCCAATCTATTTGATAAATTGTACAGATAAACCATTCTCTGAAATACCACATGACGACATTTGACACTCTGATGAATACCTCTAGAAAGAAATTTCATATAAAAAAAAACATTTTCAACGTAACAACCCTCTGATTTGTCCAATTCCGATATACAACACCTTTTAAATTAACGGTAATAATTTTCTTGCACCAGATGCGCATTTCGACAATACATGTCTCTTCAGTGATGCTCGTGGCCAAAATATTTGAAATCCAAAGCTTATATAAAAGATGAAGAGCTATAATCCAAAAGGTCCAAAAAGTATAGTTTAATATAGACCCTTAATTACATACTGTAAAGAATATTCAATATACCAGTACACCTAAAGCGCTATGTGATATATAGAATAGGGATATACCATATCATTGGCGTTTTGCGTCATCATTTACCATACAGGAGCACATTTACGTGTATTGTTTATCTTTTTAAACTCTGGATATAAGTATCACTTACAGATATCTAATCGATAGCAGTATTTGGCATCAGCATCATTAAAATGCCGCTTCAGGATGACTTCGATATTATCCCCTTTTTTTAAGTTGTTTATCATTGTCTGTCCTGAACAATTCACAATATAACGTATATCTCCAGTGTTATCCTTTATAGTAATAGAAGTTCCACACTGTATGTATCCTGGAGCGTATATCTGGCTAAAGGACAGAGCATTTCCACCGTTAATTATTACGTCACACGCACATGTAGGGAAGTTATATAAATCTGCATCCGTGAAATCCATCAATATTGATTGACCTATAGCTGCTCCACCCATACACATTCGAACAACTAAATGTAAAATAAACATATAATATAACTAATCATTATTTCGGTTATTTTGTTGGCCAGTCAAATTTAAAATTCAGAATTAAATCTGGTAAAAAATATTTATGATTAACTTGATTGAACTAACGAATATTTTTAGTTTGTTATCCCGATTTTGTTTTTTGTCCATGGATTTATGAGTTTTGAACAGCGGTATACTACTGTTGCCTTTATTTGAGAAAATATTCGTAAATCGTGTAGATTTCATCGCTTGCTCAAATAAATAAAATCATAATTTGTTTTTGATGTATAAATAAGTGTTTAAGTGATAATATTTCTTTATTGTCGTTTTCTCATCATCGTACACAATACATATTTTTTATTTATTTATTTATGAAAAAAATGTAAGAAATATACAAAATACAATATAAATGATAAAATCAAAACGAATTACCTGGTAAAGTATCCGAAGTACAGGTACCTACAAAAAGAATTATGTTGTTTTAATTGTTGATTTTTCTTCTATTCATATAATTAGCAGACCTGTTTTTAATGTTGTCTTACCGACTACTGGAGCAAACTTATTGATACTGTTCTGTGATCCATAAATCTATATAGCATGATGCAAGAAGTAAGTGATTTTGATTTTCGTTATCCGAGACATTTTTCAATTATTTCCGAATGTAATTCCCGTCATCTAATTCGGATATATCGAACAGATCGCTTCCCCTGCTAGATAATGGTATGTTTACTGAAACTGACATCATCAAAATTCTAGATTTGTTGTTGAAAACATGTTTCTTTAACATTTGAATGACGTGTATAACATTTCAACAGACAACTGTGGCCCTTTTCTTGTTGACATTTTTTTCATTCTTATGAGGTCGACTTAATTCGAGAACTTCTAAAGGAAAATTTAAAAAAATGACATTATATAAATAACACATAGCTGAGAGGGTGTTACCCTGAGAAAACATTGTAAACCGCGGCGGAGCTAAGGTTGACAATGGGTTTTCGAGGGGTACCAATCTGCTCTATCACCCTCTCAGCTATGTGTTATTTAATTTATTATACTGAATGTCCTTTCTTAATAGTCATTTACAGGTTAATTTTATTTTAAAAGTATATTCTATGACGTCATTTTCATTTTGTCGTTGTAAGTTTGTTTTAGATTTATGAGTTTGGCTGTCCCTTTGGTATCTTTCGTCCCTCTTTTACGGGTATAAGAAAAAACAACAATAGATGTTTTATTTATTTTTCATTTTAACTGTCAAATAATAACATCTGAGCCAAAACTAACAAATTTAGCATTGTATTTAATTACTTGATGTAAATTCAATTAATTGGCCTTCTATCGATTTTTGATTGGTCCAGACGAGTGGGAAACATTAAAAAACTGTCACCCTCTCAGCCATGTGATAACGTAATTGGTGACCATGGTGACTGCTCTTTCTTCTAGAACTTGCAATAAAGGAAACAACAGAAACAGTTAGGTCTAGAAATTAACAAAAAGGTTTGGTAAATAAATAATTTTTACGACAAAAGAGATGATTTTATTTTTATTTTATGGACTTCTTTCTATATCGTTGTTGCAACTTTCCATCAGCGCCTCAGTGGACGCAACATTTCATTAATTGTGGTTCCTATCATGATTTCCTATGTTAATTTGGATTTTTTAACCAAAGATGAAGAACTCGATCTTTCTATCATTGTATTGGATACCTAAACTACATAGCGTCCCTACAAACAACGGTATATTGTTGGGTCTTTCAAGTGCGCTACTAAACCTCTTTCTGATAAATAACATCAATTTTATCAGCAATCAAAGCCGAGTGAAACTTGCTATCTTAGAGGTGGCGTGAATCAGATCTGGATACTAAAATATTTAAAGATAACAACAATCAAAACCAAGGAGTAAACAAAAACTTACACAACCAAAGGACATTTAGATGAAACGCGCGTCTTGCGTATATACTAAATTTAGTTCTGGTATCTATGATGAGTTTATTTACAACCACTGGGTCGATGCCACGTTGGCGGAGATTTATTTCCCGAAGGGTATCACAAGCCAAGTAGTCAGCACTTTTTGTGCTGACATGAACTTTCATTGATATGGTTATATTTATAAATTTACTGTGTACAAAATTTTGAATTTTTTGAAATACTAAGGCTTTTCTACCTCAGGCATAGATAACCTTAGCCGTATTTGGCAAAAATGTTGGTTCTCAATGCTCTTCCACTTCATACTTTATTTGGCCTTTTTATTTTTTTTTTGTTTTGGATTCGAGCGTCACTGATGAGTCTTTTGTAGACGAAACGCGCCTCTGGCGTATATACTAAATTTAGTCCTGGTATATATGATAAGTTTATTTACATCAGCAGTTATAAATAATAATAAAGAAACAACACGAACTCCACTAAAAACCGGGAGTGAAATCTAGTTATTTGCCTAAATCTGCAAATTTAGAGACAGATTTGCAATTCTATAGGTAAACTGTTTTTTTCTATTTGAAGAAAACTTGTTAATTAATCGAATTATACAAAGTATTTTAACAAATATCAATTTTTAGGTTTTAAAATAAAAAAAATTCAAATGAGCCATTAAAGGGGAGATAACTCTTTTAGTACCAAATTTATATTGGGCTTATAGGGCTTTTTTTATTTTAAATTGTAGCAAGAAAACAAGTTTGGTGACACCATGTTTTCTTTTATTTTCTTAAAACATATTATGAAACTTTTCTTCTCACAATTTATTTCAAAATTCTATCTCATAGATTTTTTTTATGCACACTAATGTGTTTTTTTATGAACAAACTAACCTAATTTTGGCAATTTTCAACCACTCATAGCTTGAAAAATAGGACGGTGACTCATACTTTTTATTAAATTTTTGACAGAGCATAGTAAAACCTTTATTTTGGCAAATTATAAAAAAATTCTGTCTCAAAAAATATATACTTGTGATCTACCTTAATGCTGCCTCATATTTTGACTTACATCAGGAAATTACAATGCGGTTCGGTTTATTTTATATTATTTTAGCTTTCCAAGAGTGAACTTTCCATTTCTATGTAGCAACATTCCAGCAGCGCCTGCATACGGAGTATGCATCTCCTAATTGATACGATATTCCCGGGCTTGCATTTCCTATAATGATTTCCTTAATTCAGGGTTCCTGCTCACAGGAAAGCTATCACATCAAGAATTTAAAATGAAGAAGTTGAGATCAACCCTTCGTAAAATTTACGGGTTGGTTGACCGTTATGGAATATCCGTTTCACAGTTGATCGCGAATTTGACCTACCAAATTAGACTTATTACCGAATTTGTACTAACATCAGAAATATGACGGGTGCCACATGTGGAGCAGGATTTGTGTAATCTTCCGGAGCACCTGAGATCAACCCCAGTATTTGATGGGATTCGTGTTGCTTAGTCTTTAGTTTTCTGTGTTGTGATTTGTGTGCTATTGTTTGTCTATTTGAGCTTTTCTTTTTCTTTTTTAACTATTGCGTTGTCAGTTTATTTTCGATTTATATGTTTGAATGTTTCTATGGTATCTTTAGCCCCTCTTTTAAAAGAAAGCTACAAATACAAGGACTTAAAGTGCTAAAATCGAAGCCATTCCTTCTAATATTTGTCTTGCAGATGATTACAGATATATTCCACTTGTAACCACAATCACGTTTCAAAAATTGTTTGCATAAACAACACGATTTTTCCACGTATAAAGCAGGATCTATATACTTTTAATTCCGGAGTAGCTCAGTTCACTAACAGGTTTTGATAGTGATATTGTTGCTCAAAATTTGGTTTTCTGTGCGATGGTTTGCAACTGATGTTTACTTTTTTCACATATTTTTTATTTCTTTTGATCATAACTTCCATCGCATTTTGACATTCATGAAAATACAAATGATGAACCAATCTTGTTAAATTAAAATCTGTGATTGTTTATTCTCAAGACAGTAATCAACGGAAGAAAGGTCGAAATGTGTGCCAATTTAATATAATACTTGAGTCTCACTCATTCCTTGACACGTGCATATTATCATCATACCGGCGATCGTGTATCTTTGAAGTACAATGCGGTTTGGGATGCGCTAGACGATTTTTTTCCATAACTGGCTAGTTTAAGCGCTATGTCTTCCAAAGAAGTTAGCGTTATGGTATTAGTTCCATTTATTTATCTGCAATTACTCTTTATCAAACAGTTTACTTCTTCGAATAACATTTAGAATAATGTTTTATATGAGTCTTCAAAAACCAATAATATTCTCTTTCTTTGATATTTACAGACTTACCTGTGCTATCCGATTCCCGCAGAAAATACAGAAAGATGAAAGGAGAAAAACAAATCGTATTCATAGTTTTCCTGGACATAACAGCACTGACATTGTTTCTCTGTCATCTAAGTGACTAACCTATATATATTAACGTGGTTGTCATTACAACCAGGTACATCAAATATCGAAGAATTCGTTACCTAGGAAACCAATCAGGTGAGTTAAAGAATCGATGAATATTTTCTAATAAGTAAAGATATACTAGTAGATACTGGAATTATTGCTAACTGATTATATCTGTCTTCAAATGTCAATTCGAACACAGATATTGGAAAATGTATGTTAGGAAATAATGGGGTTTTGTTATTATTATTATTATTATTTGTATTTTGGTAGCATACCTATTTTCATTTTTTCCGATTCATATAGGACAAGGACATTCTATATTAACATTCATTCAATTTAATTCAAAGCTTTATTTATAGTCGGCATGTCACATAACAAATAAACATAAGCTCTCTGAGCTTTTATAACCGACAAATGCATACATTTACATAACAATCATACACAATACAAATATTAAAACATAAAAGACATAGAACATACATTTCGTGCACAGATAGTACATTAAGTCCATGTATAGGAATACTGCGAAAAATAATTAAAAGATCCCTCTCATTTGAAATTAGTATAATATTTCCAATAAATAAAAATACTATTATAAGGGAGGCGGCACGATCTTTTCTGTTAAGATGTTTGAAAATATTTTCCAACTTTTGTTAACCGTTGTGATTTAGGTGTTTTGTTTAAAAATGACATTGTTATGAAAATAATTACCCTTGGTTATTTGGGTTTTTTTTATTCAGTGTTTTTCTGTCTTTTTGTGTAAGATAAATTAAATTGCTGTTATCGGTTATCAGTATTTGAATCAGTACTGTAATTCTTGTATATACCGAAAATGATCAAATTGTTTGGTAAAAAAGAGTTTTGTTTATTTTTATGTTTGCTTCGAAGTTTTACCGGATGCTGGTGTTTGTCTTTTCTTCTTTTAATTCAATTGTTTTATTAATCTCTCCGAATTGGGATTTGTAATGTTTTTAGTATCTTCATTCCTTTATTCAGAGACGCCAAAATATGATTAAACAAGTAATTACAGATATTACCCACAAATTGCAATCTAAGTTGATTTTCTTCACCTTTACTTTTTGAGACTTTGATTTGAAAAGACAACACTTTAATTGAAACCTAAATGGAATTGCATTGCAATGTCACGATGATCATCAATCAATTTTTAGTTCACTATCAATTAGATAATTAACAGGAGGATCAAACTGACAATAAACGATTGTAACAAAAAGGTGCTGTGAATTTTCCCAAACCTAACCCCGAACGAAGTTCCAATAATCACAGTTTTTCCCAAGGTCGCCGGACACTGGATTAAGTGCAGAAAAAAATGATTCAGTTAAGTAATAAGCATTAGTGACCCATGGGTACTAACTCTATTTTATCATTAAAATATAAGTGACATGACAAACAGGAATATATATGGTTTAAGGGTGTGGATCTTGACCATTTACAATATATTTAAACATATTCAAATGACAGGGGTGGGGACGACCCACGTTGGGTTTTACCCTGTATAAAACGTTTATCATCGTGTCATAACAAACAAGAAGATATATGGTTTAGGGGTTAAATCTCGATCATTTTCAAGATATTTGAACATTGGGGGTGTGGCAACCTCTTGGAACTGACCCTTTATACATGTATTGCTCGAACATTTGTGACATGATGAACAGGAATATATATGGTTAAAGGGTGGGGATCTGGGCCATTTACACTATTTGCGAACTTTTTCAAATTGCAGGGGTGTGTGACCCTTTTAGCATCACCTTTATTTCATTTAATTTGCTTTATAGTGACAAACCAGAATAAACATGTACATGGTGGGAATCGTGCCACTTGCACGATACTAGAACTTTCTCACATGGCAGGGGTAGGAGAACCCCTTGGGGTAAACCTTTAATTTCATTTGATGTGCCTCATCATGTACAACATTTTAAATTATAAATATTGTGTCTATCATAAACTGTTTTAAAGTAATAATCATTTAAAAATTAAGGGAAACAAATACAGTAAACCCGTCTACCTTTGACCCCTCAAAGAACCTCTCTTTATATCCCAATGTTCAAATAAACCCGCGATTCCCATGATTGTACTTGAGTCTAACATATCGTGCAACCTTTAGTAAATCAGACAAGAGGTTTAGGTGCAGACATGTTCATTTTTAAAAAAATCGGCGGAAGAGGAAGGAAGAGAAAGAGGAGAATAACAATAAGTAAAACCGAACAATAAAACTTTGTATACCTAAGTAGCAAATGATCTCAAATAGGAGGGTCTGAATGAGATATATATTTTTTGTTCATTTTTGGAATTTACAATATAAAAAATGGTCTTTAGTTGTCCATAAAATGTAGCGTAATGTTATTTGGTGGTAATTAAAGTTCGAAATGATGCTTTAAAAACTGAACCATAGATTGTAGAGTTGTGTTTAATTTAAACTGACTATAAATTGAATGGGTTTTTTAATTTTATCAAAGCGTAAAAGAATTGTCAGAAACATATTTTTGTTCACGCATCGTTATAAATATAATGGAATTTGATGCGACTATCATACACCTGAGAGGTTTAGCGCTATAAAACCAGTTGCAATGAACCATTCTCTACATTTAAGAATGCCTGTACCACGTCAGGAATATGACATTTATTGTCTATTCGTTTGATGTGTTTTATCATTTGATTTTGCCATTTGATTAGGGACTTTCCGTTTTGAATTTTCCTCGGATTTCAGTATTTTTGTTTTACTTTTTATATGAACATCGGAGACCCGTTTTCGAATTTACGACCAAATTTGTCTAGAGATTCTTGTTCTTTAGACAGACGGCAAGTTCTGAAGGTCACGTATTGAAACAAAGATATTCTGTTTGATTGATTTCTCGCTAAATATTTAAGACGAGAACAAATTAACAATTTACAAGGAAAGTTCTGATAAATATGTCTACTGTAACTTGGAAATAAGGGTAAATTGAATATATAAGGATTTTGCCTCGCGATAGGTTTTGTGGTTCCCTGTCGGAATTATCTTTAACGTCTCAGGAGCGACACTAACACTGCATCAAGCATCGGGTTTAAGATTTAAACAATTTAAATCGACCGACTTTAGCAATGATCTATTGTCTGACGGGAAGTCGAGGGCTGGCCGGATTTCTATATACCTTTTAGAACGTTATTAAATTGGGGCATGATTGTGACCTTTATGTTATGACTCTGTTATTTAATAGGGTTGTATATATATACAAAAAACGAGATGTGGTATGATGGCCAATGAGACAACATTCCACAAGAGACCAAAATGAACAGACATTTACAACTTTAGGTCACCGTACGGTCTTCAACAATGAGCAATGCCCATACCGCATAGTCAGCTATAAAAGGCCCCGAAATTACAATGTAAAACAATTCAACCGAGAAAACTACAGGCCTTATCTATTTAAAAAAACGAAAAACAAATGTGCAACACATAAACAAAAGAAAACCACTGAATTACACGCTCCTGACTTGGGACAGGCACATACATACATTATGTGACTGGGTTAAACATGTTAGTGGGGTCCCAACCCTCCCCTAACCTGGGACAGTGGTATAACAGTACAACATAAGAACGAACTATAAAAATCAGTCGAAAAAGGCTGAACTCATCAGATAGACAAAATAACAAGTGGACGTGGCCGGGTACCTGTAAATTATGTTATGATTTGTGTTAAAGATCCCATTTAGAGCGAAGGCTCGTGTTATGGTTAGGTATAGTTTATGGTGAGGTTCACAGTAATAATTAGTTTATTATAATGCACTTTATAGGTTAATCCGCTTTGGTAATATAAACATAACTGAAATTTAATTATGCTATGTTGATTGTGGTACCTGGAGTGAGATTATAAATTTCCCGTCTTTTGGAATAACAATAAACTCTACTTGATTGACCGATATATTTATTATACCCTGGAAAGACTATATTGTCATTAAACAGAAATATCTATACAATATTAGTTCCAAATGGAAGAAATAAATCTAGGATATAATTTCCACTAGAAGAAATGCCAAAGAATATAGGGCATACATTTTTTTTGTTTCCAAAGAGAACATTTAATATAGCATTGTATTTAACAAAATTTTCAGAGGAACTTCAATTTGGAGAACAACTACTAAGAATACATTGACAATATCAACTATGCTGGTTACGTTTTTTTTTTTAAGATAAAATGAAACTGATTTCGATGTTTATCGAACACTATCTATTTGACTACTTCATTGACCACATGATTTATAATTGGCAAATTATCCAAACAAAACTATATATATTGACAAATTCACATTTTTATTTTGAATACTATTCTGTTTTTAAACTCATCTAAGCCCTCTTTAAGTGCTTCACGCTCACGTACGCACGAAGATCCTTAAGTTATATGATCTCGGAAGCTTTGTATTAATCACCGGATACCAAAATAAAACATATTCATATTCAGCTTATAAACTAAAAGTTTTGTTTGTCATCATTGTTTTAAATTATAAAAAAAAACTTTCCAAGTACTTCATAAAATACGAATTGAAAAATTATGTTTTTTTGCGGCAAAGTACATTTTCGTAGTAACATTAAAATCTCGAACACTTGTACGAGAATTTTGTTTTCGTATTGTGTAACGTCATGTTGAAATAAGTCTATTCATTAAAGTTGTGAAAGGATGAGGCGGTTATTTTTCATTAGTTTCATCATAAATTGTTTTCCCTTTCTTCAAGGTAAGTTTTTAAATTTCACCCTGTGTGTAGTGTAGTATACAATTTATATAATAGTTCAATGTATAAGAATAAATGATAATGTGTCAATTGCTTTAACTATTTTCCATCTCTGAAAACTGAGTTTACCTGCTTAATTGTTTATGAGTAAGTTTCTCTATTTGTACTGTTTGGTTACATTTTTGTGTACATCCTTTTCCTCGTCGACTTTCATTTTAAACAAATCCCTCCCTTATTTTCATTACTTCTTCAAAACATTTAGTCATCATCAACACCATCATCCCCCTTTTACTATTTCTCGTCATACTCATTATTGTTGATTTTGCAAAATTAAACACTTCAAAAGTCAATTTATACTCAAACATGACAACAACACAACATGCTTAATGTCTAACAGCGATATTCAAACAACATAAGCATACTCAAAATTCAGATAGAACTTTCTGTAATACAAAGTAAAATCACAAAAACACAGAACTCCAAGGAAAAATTCAAAACAGAAAGTAAAAAATAGTCAAAAGTAAAATAACAAAATAACTGAACTCCGAGGAAATTTCAATCGTAAAGTCCCCAATCAAATGACAAAACACATCAAACGAATGGGCAACAACTGTCATATTCTTGACTTGGTACAGGCATTTTCAAATGTACAAAATGGTGGATTGAACCTGGTTTGATAGCGCTAAACCTCTCAGTTGTATGACAGTCGCATCAAATTCCATTATATTTTTATCGATGCGTGAATAATAATATGTTTCTGATAACTCTTTTACGCTTTAATAAAATTAAAAAAAAACAACCTTCAATTCATAATCAGCTGAAATTAAATACAACTCTACCTGGTTATATAAGAGCTAAACCTCTCACTTATATGACAGTCGCGTCAAATTCCGTTATATAAAATGATATTATTAAAAGCTTAAGCAAATACAAAAAAAATGGAAGGGCATTTTCTTATGTAGAAAATGGTGGATTAAAACTGGTTTTATAGCCAGCTCAACCTCTCATTTGTATGACAGTCGCTTAAATTCCATTATATTGACCACGACGCGTGAACAAAACAAACAGACATAAAAGGTGAAAATGTCAAAATTGGGATACAACAGTCAATATTATCTTAACCACTATAAAAACAAACAAATATATAAACAAATAAAGGCAACAGTAGTATACCGCTGTTCGAAATTCATAAATCGATAGAAAAAAACAAACATTTACGATGACACTATAACACAATGATTTGAAGTATAAGCACAGAGCAACGTCATATGTAAGAGGAATAAAATAGGCATACCGACAAAGCATACAGAAATTGTGATAGAACAATAACAGTCCAATCTCTACGAAATCAATTATCTAGGAAGACATGAAGCTGGAAAAAGAGAAGAAAATACATTAGTGTACCAAACCGAACAAGACATACAAGCATACCAGTGCATTAATGCGAAAGCTAGATACATGGAACGAATGGCTTGGATCCAATAACATCTTACAAAAATTTAAACACCTGTATGATCTGCCAAAACAACTGTATGTACGAGATAATTGCCGGAAATAAAACCAGCTACCGCACAACTAGAAACATATCTGAATCATAAGATACCATATTTCTCATGTTCGGAGAACAACCATATGGAGCTCAATTTAAAAGAATGCTCTTGTATTGTCTTCAAGTTGTAGTCTTTGAAAATTCAGAAGGTACAAAATACTATCATTAGACAAATGTGTGTTCGGTACGGCAATTCAATCAATTTCTTTTCCCACATTTACAGTATTTTTTTTTAACTTAATGTTTTGTTATTGTTCAGCTTAATTTTACAGGTTTGAACACAACTCGTATCTGTTTTGATAACAGGGCAGTTGTGTCATGTGTTGGAAACCAGTCCATTGACATTATTGTTGTACATTATGGTCGATTTTCCTCAAATGAGTGCCCTGATTCAACCATAATCCAGGGACAATGTAATGGTAGTGCGAATGTTAGTATAGCTATAAAGGATATATGCCAGGGTAAAAATACATGTACGTTTAATAACATTGCCGCAGGTGTACTTCCAGTTGGTACTTGTACTTCAAACAATTTAAAACCATATGCTGAGATATCATATGACTGCAAAGGTAAGTCCAAAGTGAAAGAACTAGTTTCTTTTCTCTTATAATTACATTAGATGTATGTTTCATTATAATACGTTATTCTGATTGGCTAACAGCACATCACATGTTATTCCGTAAACAATTGCATGAGACAATAACATTTATCATGCATGATGACACGAGGTCCCACAATAAAGTGCACAGGTGAATTAAATAAAACTGGATAAAAATCGTGTTTTCATAATACTAGCTAAAAATGTAATTGTAAGTATTGAATGCTTCTTTTTGTAACTTTATATTGTTGTAAAAGCGTTGACCGTGCGTACATTTTTAGAATGAAGCGCTTCCGCGCTTCATACAAAATGTACTTCGGTCAACGCTTTTACACCCCAATAAATTTACAAAAAGAAGCATTCAATTCTTAAATAAATACAGAAAGATTTCGCAAATAAGCTTTGGTGCTATGGTTTTCATATGCAGTATGATAAATTCGCCATACATTTTAATTTACTAGTAAAATATTACAATCTATATCTCAAAACAATATCTAAAAACAATAATTATTGGTCGTTTGTTTTTACTTACTGTGAATTCTATTAGTTTATAAATGAAAGCGAATAAATGTCACTGTACATATGGTAACTTGAACGGCGATATTAAGTGTAGTTCTGTTTTCTCTACCCGTGTTGTTTTTAATCATTTATCAAATATTAAGTCTAATGAAATATTCTAATTTGTTATTGATGGTTTCAGGAAATGTTGAAGAAGATATTGTAGACCAGTCCACAAATGACAGATCACAAGTGTTACAAAGTATGTCACTTCGTACAGTTTATTTGAATTTTTTGCCATGAGACAGCTACAAAAAGTGTAATAACAAAAATATCGAACTCCAGGGAAATTCAAAACGGAAAGTCCCGATTTAAGTTTTAAAAATCAGAAGCTCAAGCACATCAAACGAATATAAAAACAACTGTCTTAAACCTGACTTGGCACAAGCATTTCTGTATGTAAAATATGGTTGATTAAACCTTGTTTTATAGCTAGCTAAACCTCTCATTGTATTACATTTGCATAACATTCCGTTCACTGGTATTTAATGTTTGTACTGCCAAATTTTAAATGATTGATTGACATATGATTTCGGATTTTTAGTATAGAAGGGAGAACTTAAATTTTAAACTATGAGCGCCATCAAGGCATGACGTTTTACATGACAACATCATTACTTTAAAAGATACAAAACATAAGAGATACAATCATGTATATAAATTTAATTACCAAAGGAGAGTAAGCATGGTTAAAAAATTTCGCGGGTTCAATGGTAATTAAGATACCATTATGGTATTTAAAATGAGCTGCCGAAACAACTGTATGTGCGAGATAATTGTCGGAAATAAAACCAACTACAACACAACTCGAAACATATCTGAATCATAGGAAAACTCCTGCAATATATCCCATGTTCGGCGAACTACCAAATGGAGCTTGATTTAAAACAATGAACCTGTTAGAAGACACACAAGATGTAGTCTTTGAAAATTCAGAAGGTACAAAATAGTATTATCAGACAAATGAGTGTTCGTTACGACTAGAATAAAAGGGAGAACTTAAATTTTAAATTATGATCTCCATCAAAGCATGAAGTTTTACATGACAAAATTATTACTTTGGGGTTATGGGTTTATTTCCGACTTTTAATTAGAATTTTCATTCTGTATCTTTGGCCTATTTTAAATTACATTTGCTAATTTATAGAAAGAAAATTGATGGATTTTTGCTGTACATCCAGTGGCAAATAGTGCATGCATTTTCAGGACGATAAAATTATTCGAAGAACGACTTTTCTTTATCCATTTTGCATTTCAATAGATTATTTTTTTTACCAAGGGCGTTTTACACTTTTTTAACAAATACGCATGGCAAAACAACCAGAGGAGATTGTGTAATGTTTTAATTTAATTTGTTTTGTGATCGAGATAATATGTTAATGTTTTATATTTGCAGAACTACCTTATATACTAGTCGGTGTTGTGGTACTTGTTGTGATTGTCATTGTTAGTGCAGTCTTTGTAAGACGGAGGTAAGTCTTCAAGATATTAGGTAAAATAAATTGTAGGATAACTCTCAGGGTCTTGGTTAGCGGTTTGCTTGAGCATTATGTTGGTTTATATGATTGGTCGAGACTGCTTTTTGTAACTCTTGACGTTATTTATTTTTCGATAGACGACATTGACCGAACTACTTTCATCGCGTTCGATCATCGTTCGGACTTTTATTTGTTTGTGAGTGAATTGATAGAGATTAGATACCAATAAATCCTTTAAAAGGCGATTAATCCTATAATAACGTTTGTTTGTTGTTTTATTGGCAATCATACCACAAAGTCATTTTTATATTGATATTGTGATGTTTTTATTCATTTTTGATATCTTCTCGTTCATAGATTACAAGTTAAAAAAAGGATTAAAGAAGTATCTAATGTTTTGTATGTGTCCCTTCAAGTAACTGATTTCACTGATTAATTTACTGAGTCCACTATTTCCAGCAATAAATTAACTGATGAGAAATTGTACTTTTTAGACTGAAGCACAAAGAGCAAGCAGAAGTAGAGTACAGAAAACAAACAAGTACAGAAGTGAATAGTTCTGATACTATAGATAGCGGGAAAGGAGAGAGTCACTATGATGAAATCAGCATCAGAGACGAAGAATCAATCAAAACGGAGTATAATCATTTAAAATTTCGTGCTTCTATCAAAACAAATTGTGGGACGTACAATAATACAGACATTGGTACATATGACCATGCTGAAGGAGTTGTAAGGGGAGTTGATTTAAACTCGTATACGTACAACCATAACGACATTAATACATATAACACTGCTGGTATTAAAAAATCAGCAGACGGTACAGAATATAGCAATCATTGTTAACATTTGTACTGAAATAACTTACCGCTACATGAACATGTGTAAGACATGCATTTTGTGAAATGCTTATTGTGAAACACTTGTTTGAACTACTATTTGGAGAGGAGTTTTCCGTTGAAGTATGAATTACACCTCCCATTAGTGATGGGAGGCGCTTTAAACAGTTGATGTCACTGACATCTACCATAGCGCTTTCAAAAATGAATAATTGTAGTACATTACGTTGTGGAACTTCAATTTATGTCGTCAATTTTAGATGTTATGTCGTTACACGTTTAATGGTTTTAGAACAATTTTCTTAAGCTTTAGTTCAAATAATGTATATTTTTAATTTGATTTATATACTGATTTGCATAACAACAGTTTGATATACATTTAATAATAAAGAATTGATGACAAGTTAAGGATTGGTTAAGGTCGACCATATAGCACACATTTAGTCTAGCTATATCGTATAGTCAATCTATTTGGAAAACATTTTTAGTAAGAACACAGTTGCTAGAATAATAACAATTGTAGACGTTGCCGCCTCGTCTTTGCTCGGAACGATCCTGCAATGATGATCAGAAATACTCGTTTTTAACTTATCATTATTGACTTATCAAGGAAAAACAACCAACAACATTGGCTCAGTTTGCCATTTTTCTAAGAGTTATTTTCATCTTTCTGTGTTGCTTTGAAAACTTTTATCCAAAGTCATTTGACGGACATTGCTTGCATTGCAGGAGGTATTTACGGGAGTTAAAGAAGCTAGTAAACCGACTGAATTTGATTGGATCTTTTCTGAAACCAGTGATAATAGGTTTGATTGTGCTGAACCGTCCTGGATACCATTTGTTATCATATAGTTTCCAACCTTGGTTAAACAATAATAAAATCATACACTCGACTGAATGGTGCCTTTAAATCTCGTGGATTTTTATTTCATATATACACTTTAAAATTCAAACTAATAAGCTTAAAAACAAATAATCACCACGATGGGTGCTATATATGTGGACTAGGGTGTTTGTATTGCTCAGTCTTAATCTAGTTTGTGTATTGTAGATTGTTATTTTCTTTACTTCGTTTTCGATATTTTGCAATGGCGTTATCGATCTCCTTATGGTTGGTTAGTTGTGATTGTCTTGTCGTTATCTCCCGTCTGTTTTCCTCTAATGATGTAAAGGATAAAAATAAATCCATATAAATTATAACTAATTTTTTTTCGCCGGCTTTATGGCCTGTAATTCCTTTGTTGCTTTATATTATATGTGTATTTAAAACAAAAGGTGTGGTATGATTGTCAATGAGACAACTCTCCACAAGATACCAAAATGACACAGAAATTAACAACTGTAGGTCATCGTATGGCCTTCAACAATGCCCATACCACATAGTCAGCTATAAAAGACCCCGAAATGACAGTGTAAATCAATTCAAACGAGAAGGATAACGGCCTAATTTATGTACAATGAATGAACGAAAACAAATATGCAATACATTGACAAATGACAACCATCTAATTACAAAATCCTGGCTTGGGACAGACACATACAAAGAGGGTGTGATAGGCTTAAACATGTTAGCGGGATCCCAACCCTCCTCATAACCTGGGACAGTGCCGTAACAGTAATTCATTAGAACAAACTATAAAAATCAGTTGAAAAGACTTAACTCATCAGATGTATATAAATACAAATACTACAAATACAAATGAAAGTGTTTGTTTTTGTTTTATACATACATTAGGCCGTCAGTTTTTCTAATTTAAATTGTTTAACATTTGTCATTTTGGTACCTTTCACAGCTTGCTTTGTGTATTACGTCTTGTTAATTGTTGAAGACCGTATTGTTACCTGTAGTTGTTAGCTACTACCTCTGGTGGAAGATTATTTCATTGACAATCATACCACATCTTTTTTTTTAAAGCTCACTTTGCCCATATGACCAAGTGAGCTTCTCTCATCACCAGTCGTCCGTCGTCGGATGATACTCTAAACAAAACTCTTCTCCAAGAATTTAACAAAACTTGGCCACAATAATCATGTGGATATCTTGTTTTTAAAATGTGTCCCATGATCCTTCCTGCCAACCATCCATTGGCAAGATGGTCGACATACCAAACAAGACAAAGGGGGTAAAATAAAGTTTTGTCTATTACTAGTATCTTGTAAACAGCTGTAAATAGATAAACAGAATTGTTCTTATATTGAGTTAGCTCAGCCTTTTGTCGACAAAACTGTCATTTTACTCATCAAAATGATTTGACGTTTTCTTTAGTGGGTTTGTGATGGACCTCTAACCACTTCCGCATTTACCAAGACAACCTAGCAATAAGAATATTATTTTAATCCTGGAAAAGGCAAATTACCACAAAACTAAGGCTTAAGCATATCCTTTTATAACACTTTAACATTCGAACCCATGTATAGCAAAGATTAAAAATAGAAAATTTAACACTTATCTGATAAAAAGTCAGTTATTTTCGCCGGAATATATTTTGGTGTTCAAAAATACATTCTAAATATAGCAAAAATAATATGGCGGACAAATGGCAATAACATGGCTCTTCAAAATAACTTCACAAAACGAACATTGCAATAATAACCATGCTAATAATCATATCAATATAAAATAAAAAGATGTGGTATGGTTGCCAATGAGAACTTTCCACCAGACACCAAATAATGTGGATGATAGTAATTATTTGTCACCATACGAACTTCAACAATGAGCACTATAACTCACACCACATATTGTGAGCTAAAAAAGCTCCTACGTAACAAAATGGTAAACCATTCAAACGAGAAAACAAACATATTTACAAACCAATAAACGAAAAACAAATACGATAGACAGCAACCAACGGAAACCACTAATTCACAGGCTGCTAACTTAGGACAATCACATACAAAATTTGGCGGCGTTAAACATGTTTGCAAGCACTCAGCTTAACCTTTACCTCGTTCAACGGTGCACCATTAGAATAAACTATAGAAATCAGTTGAAAAGGTTTTAAGCTTTTAACCCATCAGATCGGCACAAAACACAAACACAACTAAAAAAGACTAAAAACACACCGTACTGACCAACAAGTACCTAGAGCTAGTTCAAAGCCATTTACAACTAATAACATTATCATGTTTCCCAAACATATATAACAATCAATACATATCCAATGGATTCAGTGTAAAGACGTCTTCAACAGTATGAGAAAACATGTGAAATCCCAAAACTGAAATATCGACGGGATTCAGTACTGTTCATAAGTGTATATAACTTTACTTATTTAGTTTTGTTTACATTTATCAATAATAAAATCAATATTAGTACCGAAAGAAAAGATTTATTTGTTTATTATTACTATTTGTTTTTGGCTTTTGACTAGCTTATAGTAAATGCAAGTACTCTCAAATTGTACTTTCGTGTTAATTTGGCCTGTTGGTACATTTTGTAATGCATTATGGTGGTTTTTTTATTCAATGTTTACTTGAATATTTAGCTGTAATTGTCGTCTTTTTGTTTTTCAATGTGCACCAACTTTGATATGTGTTTGGTATATGACTTTAAATTTTCACTTATGTTCTCGTACTTCAAATAATTCTGATATTGGTTAAATATCACCTCTTATCTTATTGATTTTGTATTTACATTGTGTCATAAAACAAATTTGTTCGTTCGATGTATGCTCACTTGTTTGTGTTAATATGACTTGTCTCTTTTGATTGAGTTAAGCCATTTCAATTGATATTGTATATTGTGTATTTCAATGTTGTGCTGTCCTAAGTCAGATACTGATGACTAGTGAATGTCGCTTTCTGATGTAATTAGTGTTTCTCGGTTTTTTTTTATAAGATTATTTTAAGATTAAATCCTGTTTGGATGGTTTTACACAAGTCATTTTTTTTTTTTGGGGGGGGGGGGGGGGGGCTTTATAGCTAACTGTTTGCTGTGAGTCAAGGCTTTGTGTTGAAGACTAAACTTTGACCTATCATGGTTTACTTTTACAAATTGTAACTTGGAAGAAGAGTTGTCTCTTTGTCATACAAAATCTATATAGATCTTATTACAGTGTTAAAAAATATCCTCTAAATTAGAATTTCTGAAAAGTATACGCAGTCGTCTTGTATGACGTAAATCATGCTACTTAAAAGGACTATTTGGAGCAAACTAACTAAATAATATTTATGCAAAAATTGTTCCGTCTGATGGTTATTGTCAGAGTTGCTTGTATGTCCAGGCACATCTTTGTTTAATATTTCAAAAACACATCTTAGTAACAGTTTTACAAATATGTCATTTTAAGCATAGAACATATTGTTATATTTGTTGTTGTGTTTCTGTTTGTTTGTGTGTTTTGTTTGTGTGAGGTTATTTAAAAATATATCCCTTAGGATCTACCGTAACATTTAAAAAAAAAAAAAAAAAAATTTTTTTTTTTTTAAATGACAAATTTATTTAATAGGATAATCAAATATATCTTAATAGGAAACATTTCAAGGACCATATATCTATCATAAAACATAAATATCATGAAAAGTATTTAACATCAAATTAAATGTAATTGAAATAATAATGAAGCACGAACTACATGTAGATATGCTTATTTATTCAGCTGTACAAAGGAACAAGGAACCGAGGATGTGTCACTCAAACTTTTTCTCATTTCAATTCAAAATTTAACAATCGAATAGTTTTATATACTCTGTGACCTATATCGTAACATGTGACGTTAGTCATTTTATTATTATGGAGGTTTACTGTTTGAATAGTTGTGACGGGTCATTTTAAATTTGATTCATTTTCCGGTCGTTTAAATGTGTACATTATTTAACCTTTACCTAAATCAAAGATGGACACTAGTTTATTTTTGTTGACAACGCTGTTTTTTATAGAGATTATAGCAATTTTACCTGCTACTTCAGGTAAGTGTATTGAAGCAGATACATACGTAATATATATATATATATACATTTGATAATGCATTTGTTTAGGTCTGTGTAGACAATTTATTACTTTTCTTTAGGGCTTATTACCATAACAAACTGTCTTTATACATGACCCGCATGATTGCTTACTATTATAGTTAGTTTATATATATATATATATACTTTGTGTCTTTTCTCCTCAATTTCTGCTAACCTGAACACAACCTATACTGTTGCTTAAAATATTTGGTTGAATATAAAGACGACGCAATATTTTTTAAAAAATAAAAGAATATTAAAAGACATCTGTAGCTTAGTTTTCGTATTTAGATTCAGATTCTTTATTAATATAACTAATATTACATTCCGCTTGAATTATATACTAGTAACAAATATAAAAGAGTATCATATCTGACATAAACCAATTCATTCTCAGCCAATACTCCCGTACGACTTATGTATTTGCACTAATGTATTATAAATTGTCAAAGTTTTCACACACATTATTTATTCATTTCTAAATCCGATAACATAATATTAAATAACGTTAAACGTGTGAAATTTTCTCAAATAAACCGCAGCTATATCCATTTTCTTTTTAAATTTCTCATATAAATTTAAATATCAATACCTTTAAATTTAATCCTATGTTATGATACATTTTGCGTTCGGGTATGAAGTCATATATACTTCCGAAATCGTGATAAGTTTCGAGCATATCAAGTTTAATTTTAACTATTTTGGCTTGGTTTTTTTTCATTGTTTACGAAAACTATTTTTTCAGAGCAGATTGAGATCAGGGAAGGCAGAACCAAAGTATTACAATGTCCTCCAGGAAAAGTTGTTATTATTGAATACGCCTCTTATGAAGGAGACGCTTTCCACTGTAAAACAAATGATGTGACCTCGCATGTCAAAGGTCGTTGTCAATGGAAACGTAATTGCACGTTGTATGCATTCGATCGTATTTATGGAGATTCGTGTACGGGACCAGATGAGAGTTTGTATATAAGATACCTATGTTACGGTACGAATTTTCACCAGCTTGAAACATATATATAGCTTCGCTCACGTTATTATTATAAGGCGCACAGTATGGTGGCACATATGAAAATAATGATTGTTATTTGGATAGGTTTTTTTCTGCTTTCTTAATTTGACGTTTCTAATATAACAATGTATCATAAATATTGTATATCAGCGAACTTGATATTTGCGAACATTTCTACAATTCTATCAAAACGAACATTGTCTGGATTAAATTTAGATTACAATTCAAATTTCCCGAACTTTTTCTGGAGAAAAAACATTCAGTTGTTTTTTTATTTTTAGTATTTTCCTATTCTTACCTATTTTATCTTCAAACATTTCTTGGTGACACAATTTAGCAATCTGAAGACCTGTCAATGTACCTAAACTAACATTAATATTCCAGTATTCGTTAACCTGTATTCGGAAACTAACAAGTAACCTGTATTCCTAAACCATCATTTCGGTGACCTGTATTTGTAAATTAATCAGTAACCTGCATGCATTCATACACTAACACTTCAGTAACTGTATTCATAAACCAACATTTCAGTAACTGTATTCATACACTAACACTTCAGTAACTGTATTCATAAACTAACATTTCAGTAACTGTATTCATACACTAACATTTCAGTAACTGTATTCATAAACTAACATTTCAGTGACCTAATTTTATGATCTAACCAGTAACCTGTATTCATAAACTAACATTCCAGTAACCTGTATTTGTAAACTAACATTTCAGTGACCTGAATTCATAAACTAACATTTCCGTAACCTGTATTTGTAAACTAACATTTCAGTGACCTGTATTTGTAAACTAACATTTCAGTGACCTGTATTTGTAAACTGATATTTCAGTGACCTGTATTTGTAAACTTATATTTCAGTGACCTAGCTGTATTTGTAAACTAACAATTCAGTAATCTGTATTCATAAACTTACATTTCATTGACCGGTATTTGTAAACTAACCAGTAACCTGAATGTAATCATAAACTAACATTTCGGTGACCTGTATTTATAAACTAACCAGAAACTTGTATTCATAAACTAGAATTTCAGTTGCCTGTTTTCATAAACTAACAGGAAACCTGTATTCATAAACTAACATTTCAGTGACCAGTATTTATAAACTAACCAGTAACCTGTATTCCGTTTCTAACCAGTCAACTGTATTGAGAAACTAACTAGTTATCCTTTTGTATTGGTTAAAAATACTCAAAAATTGAATATATAACTTTTTTGTAGAAAATCGTGAAAAATGTGAGTTCAATTGTGTGTATTATTAACATTTTGTTTTAAGATAAAACCCTTCTTCATTAAGCTAAAAGTCAGAAGTATATAATAACATACGGGCATTTTATAGCCCTATTCTGCTTTGACAAGTTATACCTTTAGTTTAGGTAGCAATAAACAGTTAGGAAAAAATACTAAAATTTGCCCTTATGAATTTTACCATTCCCTTTTCATTGCTTTCTTGCAATATCAAGCTTACTGTTTGTGTCATATATGGGCATATGTATGTAATCAGAATCTTCCATAGATTTTATTTCCAGTATATAAAATGGTAAAATATAATTTCTTTTTGGTGTATCCATGGCAACAATCTGCATTTATTTGTTATAAAATATTGCAAAAAGGGGGGGAAAGATGTCACATATTTCCCCAAAATTTGACTAAAAGTAGAATTTCAATTGCTTGAAGTAATACCTTTTCTGAAACTGTGTACATATATCATTCAGCAGATCCAATGAAAATCATATGTCTTTCATCTCATTTTTTTGTAAAAATGCATCAAAAACTTCGTGTACTGTGTAGAAAAAGAGTGTTTGTAAACAGTACATTAATTTCTGGACCGATGGCCGGTCTAGCTATGACAATACGGATTGTCAAACAGAAAACAGCCCATAAAACATGTAAAAAATAATCTTGATGCTCTTATAAACCACCTTTGAAGGCTAAATTAGCACTCATCTGTCTAAAAATGAATTTTATTACACAATAACTTTCCTATTTGAAAAATCCAAGGGGCCATAATGCGAAACTAAACTCCTAACTGCATGTGTATTGCTACCTTAGACTTGAAAACAAATGAATTTAAGCTAAAAGGTTTATATTTTTTATCACTGTAGAAAGCAGTATTTCAGATGATTGTTATTACCGGATCGATGGTAAAGCGTTTTACAACGGAACTAGAAGTATAACAGCAAGTGGTATAATCTGTCAGAGGTGGGACAGTAACTCTCCGCACATCCCAAAACAATGGCCGTCAGGAAGAGGGAATAAAAATTACTGTAGAAACCCGGATGAAGATGACAGACCGTGGTGTTACACGTCTGACCCCGAAACTAGATGGGAGTATTGCAATATTGACTTATGTGGTACGTTTTATGGTGATAAAACACTTTAGAATTAACGGACTGTTTAAACTGTTAGAAAGAAAATTAATTGATGTATTCTGAACTTAAAATTGTGGTAGCTCCGATTGTTTTAGTCATGATACAGGTAATAGATACATGTATATCAAACGTTGAATAAAAGTACTGTTTACATCAGATACTAGCTTACACAATTGCAATTTTGCATATTAACATTTGGTTGTGGTCTATTGTATCATGGAGTAATAAATAGGACCAAATGTGTTATTATAAAAAAATTACTTCCAATTTAAATGAATATGGAGCCTTGGAAACATAACATAATTAGTACATGTCGTATACTGAAATCTTTCGTTTTTCTTTTTTTGCGAAATTTGAATAGTTTTTCATTTATTATTTACCTTAGATAGTAGTTATTACTGTATTAATCGACCAGGGATTACATTACTAATAAGGGCAAAGTTGTGTATGATCCAGGAATCGAAATTCTACCCTATATTTGAATGTTGAAGTGTTATGTTTATTTACTAGCTACCACTGGTGGTGAACTTTAAGTTCCCACGATTATCATCAGCTCAGTATCTTACTAGCTCAACAGCTCAGTAAGCTGTGCCTAAGCACTGACAAATTTATAACTTTTTTGATAAACGAATAAAGCATTAAAAAAACAAAAGTTCCAAGTTCCTCAGTTAAAGTTAACATCAGCTAAATTGGCTATTATTTTATGTCCCTTTTGGTCGTCATATAGTTCCTTACTATGCCGCCTATTATTGATACATCTCACACATGTGTTGATCTGATCAGCTGAAGAAGATACATCATGAAAAGAGCTTCAGTCAAACGATGTATTTTTAGTGTTATTTTCATTTTCAAGATTTTTAACTATAATTTAATATAAATCTGCACACACATAGCTGTTAACATATAGAACCTTTTATTTAGAAAAGTTCATTGTACGATTTACTGTAGTTGTATTTTTTATATTTTATATAAAATTTTGATGGCAATTAATTATTTATTGAATCTTAATTCTATAATTGTTTAGAACTAACAACGATTCGGACTTCTACGCCCAAGTCTATGGCGACAGAAGATGACGAGGATGACGACACTCCAGGTTTGTATTATTTCTTTTGTAAAATTGGGAACTCGTGAAACAATTGTTCAAACATGGCGAAATTCCATTGAAACATTAAGCATAATTTTGTATTTGGTCTCGTATTGAGAGTTGACTCGTTGACAATTATTTTTATCTTTTTATTTTAATAATCATTTAAAAAAAAAACATTAAAAAAAGTCAGAACTTGTGTCAATTCAATATTGGCAGCTTAGATAATTGCGCGAAACGATAACATATATTTTAGGAACGAACGTGTTACAATTTATTACCGAGATATTCTTTTAATTGTCAGTTATTTAAAAGGACTGATTACTACTAAATGATTGTCAAAAACATTGATCTTAAATTGAGTAGCATCCAGTTCATTCAGTTTTGAATTAAAACTTTCAAATACGAGAATGTAAGACTCAAATTCTTTATTTCAGCGTGTGCGAAGTTTCTTATGCTGAAATCATACACCATATTAGTTAACCATCTGTTGTGGTTTTCTTGTCAGAAGTCTAGCCGTTTTATAATATTCTGTAACTTTTTTCTTGTCATATTTAAATTGTTGATTAATATGAGAACCTGACATTTTTATGAACTAGTATGTTTGATTTTTTACTTATGTAGTGTACATGATAATTAATAAACTATTTTATTATTTTCACTAGTTGCTGTCATCCTGGGAGTATTATTTGGCGTGTTAGTGACTTCCATTGTACTAGTGGCTGTTATTTTGATACTGAAAAGGTAGGTTTAAGGTGGTATGGGTGTCTTTCGCCATCTTGGATTGTAAAAAACAGAGAATCTAAGGTCCATATTTTCTATCAAGATAGCAAAATTTGATGCAGGAATGCAGAAATTTAATGTGAATTTTCATTTAAAGAACCAATTTATAAGAATATAACTTAGAAATTATAATATTTTTACAAGTGTAGATTAATTTTGGTTGTTTTTGAATATTTTCAAATCGGCATTTTAAGGGGAGATAACTCTATAACAGTGCATTTTCTGAAGGACTCTACATGAAATTTTCCTATTTTGTCATTTCGCCGGAAAAAACGTACGGTGACCCTATCTTTTCTTTTGATATTCTCAAAGCATTGTCTGAAAGCAATCTTTTCCTAATTTATTTTACAATTCTATCATTTTGTTTATTTGCAATTCACAAAATGGGGTTTTTTCCTGAATAATCCATACAAAATTTGTCATTTTGTCACAACCTGTAGTTTGAGAAAATGCACGGTGACCTATCATTTTTATAATATTTTTGATCATGTATCAATAGATACTACATTTTGACAAAGTATGAACACATTCTATCATTTTTATTTTAGACTCCTATACCACCTTAATTCAAGGAACAAATAAAATGTACAATAACAAAAATACTGAACTCTAAGGAAAATTCAAAACTGAAAGTCCCTAATCAAATTGCGAAATCAAAAGCTCAAACACATCATACATACAGTGGATAACACTAACACTAGTTTATTTGTATCTTTGATACTTTGTTACACACTCAAAGTCGATAACACTGTCGGTGGGCGTTCCGTACCCGATGGTATCAATACGCCATTTTTTGCAAGTAACATGTTCATAAAACATGAAAATCATTCGAAATACTATGATTTTTTTTATTTTTTTTGTATTCAATGAATAGATATAGCTTATCTAGACATATTTGAATAGAACTGAAGTCAATAATCGTCGATCTGCATGTATGTTAACAAAAGTCAATAATGTGGTTTTGTAAATTTATCTATCAAGTATTTGGAGTATCAAATACTTCGTTTCTATGTATGTTGGCGTTTGTTTATGTTGCACTTCAATGTTCCTGTTGTTCCTTTGATTTCCTCTTATTGTTGATGTGTCATGTTCCCTTGGATTTAGTTTGATTTCCTCTTATAGTTGATGTGTCACGTTCCCTCGGTTTTAGTTTGATTTCACTCGATCAATTCATGACGTTTGAACAGCGGTATACCACTGTTGTCTTTATTTACATCATTACACGAAAATTTTAAGCACCAGTAACATCACTTTTTATGGAAATTATATTCACATTTAATGGGAGACTAAAATGTGAGTTGACTCATAACGTTGGACAGTAACGTAAACACAACAAAGAAAAAAACTTAAAATCAAGTGAAAATGGCTTGTCTCTTCAGATCAGTACTATGCACAAAAAAATCATGTAATTCAAACCATTAACTGCAATATGCATGAGAGACGAATGTACTGTATTGAAAAAAATAAGACTTTGCTACATCCTTTAGCAGAATTTGGACATATTTGATCTTTTAGCTGTTTAAAAATTAGCCATCTGCATATTTTGATTGCTGCTGTAGAAATATGATTTTTTTTCAGACGTGGTGTATTTAATGCAGAACCAAGTTCAGCAGACCAAAGAATATCTTACATATATTCAGCGCCTGAGCAAAACAACACATTACTTGCACGTGTCAGAAAAATCATCAGATGGAATAGAAAAAATGATGGGGAGACAAACATCATCGCAACCAATCCTGGATATTCTGCTATGGATGGGGAGAGAATCGAACCGATAGATTATGCAAACATGCCGATGGTTAAACCACGTGTTTATGAGATGCCTAGTGCGTCCGAGTCACGTGATCACCAAAAGCAGCTGTATACAAGTCTGTACGATACTCCTAATGGCGGCAACAAAAATCAGCAGGAGTCTGCTTCCAATGAATTATATGAGAATGAATATGAAATCGCTGAACGTTGTGTACAGCCACCGAAACCAAAAGCAGTAATAAAACCAATTTTGAAAGGACCTAAACCATCGCCTAAACCTTCACCGAAAATAATCAAGTCTGAAAATGTAGCTATTGACAATAAACCTGTTCGTAAACCATTACCAAAACCAATCAAGAAAAACATTGAGTCGACGAATATAATGCAATCACATAATCCGGTTCAAATGACAGATAGTCAAGACAAATCAGGACATATAGAAGTCTTAAATAAACCTGCATCGACACAAGATGGGTGTGACTATGAAGCTATAGGACTAGATACACAAGAAAATCCACTTTATGCAACACAAATTGGATCTGCTCAAATAAATGAATGTCAAAGCGATAACAATAAAAATATATCACAGGCAAATGATAAAGGTCACTCGTCTGTCACGTGTAAACAATCAAGTTCATCTGACAGTCAATCGCCGGAAACCATCAAACAGTCAAATTCAGTTTTAAGTCTCGTACAAAAATTCAACAAGACATAGTAATTGATGAAACTATAATTTTGGAATGCTGAAAACCAATTAAACTTATACTGTAAGTGGAGCTTTAAAAGAGGCAAATTATAAATGTGTTGTTATGTTTTATTGCTTACTGCCAAATAGGGACTAGCCTAAGTGTTATTTAGACAGGGAGTGTTTAGCTTGCCTGTTAATTCTATAAAAAAAAAAAAAAAAGAAGTTAGCTTTGAAATTTTCCAAAAGCAAAAGAGTGATAAGTGATTAAATGGAAACTATGAAACATATGATCACAAATCGAAAAACCAACAATGCATTAAATTTGTCATAAGGACATGAAGTGTTGCACCAATTATCTCATGTTCTTAAACTAATTCAAGTGTTTCATTGATATATATATATAACGATATTGTGATATTTATACGTGTTTTAACCCAAATTTCGGAGAAATTGAATAACTATGTTATACATTGTAACATATTACCATGTGTTTCGTCATGTATCGCATATATGTGATGAAATCAATGTAATACCCAGACAAACGACTCATGGTGGATTACATGGAGGCTTTCATCTCAGCTCTATTCTAAATTTTTCTTTTATTAAAAGTGTTTTATTTATTTATCATGTTTAAACAGATATGGTTGTTAATGTTACTTGTATTGTATTGCATTTGTTCAAATAAATAGATTTATAGAAAAACAGTGATTTTCAAAATGTCCTCTTTGGATTATAAAAGCCATTCAAGAAAAGCGCTTTGGGAGCTCCAAATTATAATGTTTTTAGCACTTGGTAAATACTGCTGGTGTTTTGTTATTCCCCGGGGTATTGTCAGCTCTGTAATCACTGATTTGAGTTTAACCCATCTTTATTAAATTCTTGGTTGATATAACTAGAACTCATTAAGATACGAAGGTTCATATTTCAGCAGGGAATATTGACTTAAAGTGATTTTGGCTACTCTACTTAGTTTTATTTAAAGTCATATAACCCCTAAAGTATTTCGGTATTTGTACATCCTAGGCTTTTCATTTTTATGATTTTTGTTATCATTCTTAACAAAGGTAAATCTAGTAATGCACTTCGGACGCATCTGCCAGGTTCCTGACTTGTAAAATGCATTTTCTGTAGAAAATGACATGAGGATAATTTTTAATCCGAAATTTTATAGTTCTGGTCACCGTAGAATTGAAAGGTTTTTGACGAATAGAAATTAACTTCAAGATTGGCGGTCGACATTGAGTTATAGTTGTTTCATGTTATATTATTGTTATAAGCACATGTACCGTGCTAGGTGAGGATAACACAAGTTTACAGTTCAATCTCCCTAACATTCTCCTTGTCTCCATTCCTCAAGAAGTATGTTCGGTCACTCAAGCCATGTAATTTTTGAATCCACAAAATTATAATGTTAAAAAACCGAGAAAAAAAAACATAACAAATGCTAATCAGAAAACTTGTTCTGTACATAAAGATTTTGAGGACGGCCAATCATAAAACTTTTGCAATGTCAATTGCAGTTTAGCCCTGAAGATTTCTGTGTTATTCAAGCAACCCCTGTAATCGATGTCGTATGACGTCAAAACGTACGCTTCTAATATATCAATTGAGAAGGTGAGCACCATGCAATTGGCCAGAAGATGTAATATGTTATTACTTAGAAATGTTAAGTTGATAATAGTAAAACTGTAACAACGTTCATCAAACATAACTTGACCCGCTACATTACATAGGTGTATAAAAAAAGATTATAAATGAAATTGAAGTTTATTTAAACAGTGCTAAAAATTAGCAAAAAACTATTGGTAATTCAATTGGCTAACAAAGAATAATATATCTATGCAAACAAATCTCTTTTCTGAAGGACCAGACGCTACCAAATAGCATGGGTATTAAGAAGTACTACAAATTATGATAATGATGTGGACGAGACATTAGAAATTTGGCAGTTGTTGTCATATACTAGTAGTAAATTTCGATGGATGTTAGCGTTTGTTTTTGTTGTATTTCACTAATGCTCCGTTGTTTTCCTGTTATAGTTGATGTGTTTCCGTCGGGTTTTTTTTTGAACCGATTTGTTTTCGCATAATCGATTTATAAATATTGAACAGCGGTATACTACTGTTGCCTTTATCTAGGTTAATAATGTTTTGGTCAATCGTATTAAAGAAAAGACGGTTGACCAGAACTATAAAATGTCGGATTTACAAATGATCCCCATGTCCTTTTCTTCAAAAATATATGTTGACAGATGCGACTGAAGTGCATTCATTGATTTACCTTTATTAAGAATGGTCAAATCATCAGTAACAAAAGCTAAGGATGAAACGGTAATAAACTCAGGGTTCATTATTAATCTTATTTGTTTGTCTTGCGTACAAAATTTAAAGCCTGGTATCTATCAATAGTTTATTTGTATATTTAGCTGATGAAAATTTACATTCTATATGGAAGATCATATTTAAAATAATTATCTTCATGAACAAAAGATTGTGACAATTTTTATAAATGTCCTGTTTACAAAACTTTAAATTTTTCGAAAAACTAAGGATTTTCTTATCCCATGCATAGATTACCTTAGCCGTATTTGGCACATACAAATGCACTGATTACTATACAAACTCTCGGGTATAGCGAATTTATTTGAATATTATACACTGAAAGAAGCAGTTGAAAAATTTAGATTTTGAAAAAAAAAAGAATTTGCTACATCCCTTAGCAGAAGTTGGGCATATTTGATCTTTAAGCTGTTTAAAAATTAGCCATCTGTATATTTTGATTGCTGCTGTAGAAATATAATTTTTTTTTCAGACGTGGTGTATTCAATGCAGAACCAAGTTCAGCAGACCAAAGAATATCTTACATATATTCAGCGCCTGAGCAAAACAACACATTACTTGCACGTGTCAGAAAAATCATCAGATGGAATAGAAAAAATGATGGGGAGACAAACATCATCGCAACCAATCCTGGATATTCTGCTATGGATGGGGAGAGAATCGAACCGATAGATTATGCAAACATGCCGATGGTTAAACCACGTGTTTATGAGATGCCTAGTGCGTCCGAGTCACGTGATCACCAAAAGCAGCTGTATACAAGTCTGTACGATACTCCTAATGGCGGCAACAAACATCAGGAGTCTGCTTCCAATGAATTATATGAGAATGAATATGAAATCGCTGAACGTTGTGTACAACCACCGAAACAAAAAGCAGCAATTTAACCAATTTTGAAAGGACCTAAACCATCGTCTAAACCTTCACTGAAAATGATCAAGTCTGAAAATGTAGCTATTGACAATAAACCTGTTCGTAAACCATTCCCAAAACCAACCAAGAAAGACACTGAGTCGACGAATATAATTCAATCACATAATCCGGTTCAAATGACAGATAGTCAAGACAAATCAGGACATATAGAAATCTTAAATAAACCTGTATCGACACAAGATGGGTGTGACTATGAAGCTATAGGACTAGATACACAAGAAAATCCACTGTATGCAACACAAATTGGGTCTGCTCAAATAAATGAATGTCCAAACGATGACAATAAAAATATATCACAGGAAAGTGACAAAGGTCAGTAGTCTGTCACGTGTAAACAATCAAGTTCATCTGACAGTCAATCGCCGGAAACAATCGAACAGTCAAATTAGTTTTAAGTCTTGTACAAAAATTCAACAAGACATAGTAATTGATAAAACTATAACTTTGGAATGCTTAAAACCAATTAAACTTATACTGTAAGTTGAGCTTTAAATGATGCAAATTATAAATGTGTTGTTATGTTTTATTGCTTACTGCCAAATAGGGACTAGCCTAAGTGTTATTTAGACAGGGAGTGTTTAGCTTGCCTATTAATTCTATAAAAAAAAATTAAAAAGAAGTTAGCTTTGAAATTTTCCAAAAGCAAATGAGTGATAAGTGATTAAATGGAAAATATGAAACATATGATCACAAATCGGAAAACCAACTATGCATTAAATTTGTCATAAGGACATGAAGTGTTGCACCAATTATTTCATGTTCTTAAACTTATTCAAGTGTTTCATAGATATATATAACGATATTGTGATATTTATTCGTGATTTATCCCGAAATTCGGAGAAATTTAATAAATATGTTATGACATATTATTATGTGTTTCTCCATGTATCGCATATATGTGATGAAATCAATGTAATACCCAGACAAACGACTCATGGTGGATTACATGGAGGCTTTCATCTCAGCTCTATTCTAAATTTTTCTTTTATTAAAAGTGTTTTATTTATTTATTTATCATGTTTAAACAGCTATGGTTGTTAATGTTACTTGTATTGTATTGCATTTGTTCAAATAAATAGATTTATAAAAAAACAGTGATTTTCAAAATGTCCTCTTTGGATTATAAAAGCCATTCAAGAAAAGCGCTTTGGGAGCTCCAAATTTATAATGTTTTAGCAATTGGTAAATACTGCTGGTGTTTTGTTATTCCCCGAGGGTATTATCAGCTCTGTAATCACTGATTTGAGTTTTACCCATCTTTCCTAAATTCTTGGTTGATATAACTATAACTCATTTAGATACGAAGGTTCATATTTCAGCAGGGAATACTGACTTAAAGTAATTTTGGCTACTCTACTTAGTTCATTTATAGTCACATTACCCCTAAAGTATTTCAATATTTGTACATCATAGGCTTTTCATTTTTAGGATCTGATCATTCTTAACAAACGTAAATCAAGTAATGCACTTCGGACGCATCTGCCAAGTTCCTGACTTGTAAAATGCATTTCCCGTAGAAAATGACATGGGGATAATTTTTAATCCAAAATTTTATAGTTCTGGTCACCTTATAATTGAAAGTTTTTGACTTATAGAGATTTACTTCAAGATTGATGTTCTACAGTCAGTGATAACTTTTGTTGTTTCATTTTATTTTATTGTTATAAACACACCGTGCTAGGTGAGGATCACGCAAGGTTACAGTTCAATATAACATCCCTAACATCCCTTTGTCTCCATTGCCCTTGACGTATGTTCGGTCACTACATCCATGTTATACTTTGACCCGCTACATTACATAGATGTATAAAAAAGACTATAAATGAAATTGAAGTTTATTCTAACAGTGTTAAAGATAAGCAAAATATAATGGATTACTTTTATAAATTGTTATTTGGATGGAGAATTGCTTCATTGGCACGCCACTCACACCACATCTTCCTATATTAAAATATTATTGTCAATTCAATTGGCTAACAAAGAATAATATATCTGTGTTAAAAAAAAACTCTCTTTCCTGAAGGACCAGTACTATCCAATAGTATTGAGTAAAGACGTACTACAAAATATGATAATGATGTGGACGAGACTTACGAAATTTGGCAGTTCTTATCAAAAATTAAATTTCTATGGATGTTGGCGTTTAGTTTTGTTGTATTTCACTGTTACTCCGTTTTTTTCCTCTTATAGTTGATGTGTTTCCATCGGTTTTGGTTTGTGCCCAGATTTGTTTTCGCAATATAGGTTTATGAGTATTGAACAGCGGTATACTACTGTTGCCTTTATCTAGGTTAATAAGTTTTTGGTTACTCGTATTAAAAAAAAAACGGTTGACCAGAACTATAATATTTCGGATTTACAAATGATCCCCATGTCATTTTCGTCGGAAAATGTATGTTGACAGATGCGTCTGAAGTGCATTCCTGGATTTACCTTTATTAAGAATGGTCAAATCATCAGAAACAAAAGCTAAGGATGTAACGGTAATAAACTCAGATTTCATTAATAATCTTTTTTGTTTGTCTTGTATACAAAATTTAAAGCCTGGTATCTATCAAAAGTTTATCTGCATATTTGTTTGATGAAAATTTACATTTTAGATGGAAGATTATAAATGTTGATGGACTCAGTCGACGATTATGCCAGGTAATGGGCTTAGCGTGAGGAGGAAGACGTAGATACTCTTTTCGAATGGATTAAGGCAGTGAGATAGTTGATACAAATCAGAATTAAGAAACTGAATGGGTCTATCAATGCCCATGCTACGTAATCTTTAAAGACCCAACTGTTGCACTTATCCTACCTTCATGACAAATATGTTGTTGTCCCCGCAGATAAAGCCCCAAACAACATCGTTTTTGTGTGTAAAACTCATTACATTAACTGCTTGATAAACGAATAAGGTATTGATAATTCACTTGGAAACCCAATATATACCCTAACGACACTTACAAAAGAGGAAATCCTGAATAATCACAGGTCTGTGCATGTTCCTTTGGAATTTTAATCAAAGATGATGAACTGGATCTTCCATCACTGTATTGGATACCTAAAGTACTATAAGTGTCCTTACACACAACGGTATATTGCTGGGTCTTCCAAGTGCTCCATGAAACCTCTTTCTAAAGTATTAACATCTATATAAAGAATCAAAGACGGGCTTCAAAGTTATTGTGAAACTGCTTGTTGTAGAGGTGGCGTGATAAAAAAATCTCCAAAGATCTCCCAATTGATACGATATTCCCGTGCTTTCATTTCCTATCATGATTTTCTTGATAGCGGGTTGTTGCTCACAAGGAAGCTAATAAATCAAGAGATCCAAATGGTGAAGTTGAAATCATCTCTTCGTAAATTTTATGGACGCCATCACGAGTTGGTCGAGCGTTATGGAATAACCGTTTCCCAAATGATATCGGTTATGTTCCTTACGTCGTATCTTCAATTCCCTTCCCTATCACGAATGTGAACTTCCGAATTAGACTATTTACCAGATTTGTTATCTCATAAACAACACGATGGGTGCCACCTGTGAAGCAGGATCTGCTTATACTTCCGGAGCACCTGAGATCAGCCCTAGTTTTTGGTGGGGTTCGTGTTGTTTATTCTTTAGTTTTCTATGTTGTGTCATGTGTTCTATTGTTTGTCTGTTTGTCCTTTTCATTTATAGCCATGGTGTTGTCAGTTTATTTTCGATTTATGAGTTTGACAGTCCCTCTGGTATCTTTTGTCCATCTTTTATATTTAAAATAATTATTTTCATGAACAAAAGATTGTCACGATTATACGGCATTGTGACAGCAATACCAAAATGGATCAAAGACGACAAGAATCTGCCTTTTGTTATATATATCTTTTCATATATACCTGTATCTATACATTATAGGCTTTCGAATTTTTCATATTTTAGCGTTCCTGATAAAAGGAAAAACAGCGTATCAGTCGCAAGGAATTTTGGGATGGTATTTCAATTATCAAAAAAACTGTATCTGCATTTTATAATAAAGGCAAAATCTTATTAGAATATAGGACTCTGACTTCCATTCTATATACTAATTATTGATAAAGGCAATAACGAAACATAAACAAAAGGATAATTAAGACCTTCAAGTGTCCTTATTGACCCTGCGGAAAAGATTATGAAACATAGTCATACAAACTTCAAGTACACCAGATTTTATCACATGATGAAGTGACTGCAGATTTTGATATTTATACAGATAGAACACTTATTGTTAACTCTACTGGATACAATGCATCGTTTTACTTTTGTTTTCATGTTTCTGTGGATTTTAAAGACATCAAATGGTAAGTTATTTTCAAACAAAGTAAAGATAAAACAATATAAACAACTTCGGTATTGCAATGTAAGATGTTATGTGTGACTGTGGAGTTTCTATCCTAGGGATAGATTACCATAGTTGTGTTTCACAAAACAATTCAGATTTAAGGGTCCTATGTGCTTTTCAAATTCGTCCTTTTTTTTTTTTGCTTTTGATATTATAAAAAAAAGGGTATCTGTTTTGAGTATTTTTATACGTCTATGAAATTTAGAGAATAAGCTTATCGTGTCCTATGTGATGAATATAACAGGGGAAGAATTCGTAAATAATTTAAAGGCAACAGTAGCATACCGCTGTTCGAAATTCATAAATGGATTGAGAAAAAAACAAATCCAGGTTACAAACTAAAACTGAGGGACACACATATAAGCTTTTTGCAAATCATTTCATTTTCCTTTTGACTATACAACTCATCTCCTATTTGGAGTACTTGCAGGTCTTTGTCTTTCGGATATTTAGCTTTGAGCGTTTCTGGTAAACTTAAATCCAGAATTCTGCTCCGACGTAAATAACCTGTAAACTGTTACATTTATCAATGTACAAAAAGAAAGCCATATATAAACAAATTGAAATTATGTGCATTGACAGGGTAAATTCCCTTATATGCAAGTATCATCCGTTATACGAATACATTATCTATAGTTAATAATAGATATGGATGTCAAAAATAGAGAAAAAAAGGTTTTATATATACATTTTGATAAGTAAAAACGGATATTAATCAATATAATGGAATTGATTACGACTGTAATACAAATGAGATGTTTTGCTAGCTTAAAAACCAGGTTAAATCCACCATTTTCCATATACGAAAACACCTGTACCAAGTCAGGAATATGACAGTTGTTATACATTCTTTTTATGTGTTAGGCCATTTGATTTTGCCATTTAATTACTAGGGACTTTCGTCTTTGAACTTTCCTCAGAGTTCAGTATTTCTGTTATTTTTAGTTATGTTAGAAACAAGGACACTGTTACAATCACCCAATTTGCAATGAGAGGTGCGAAATATACCAAAGGAATACACCTTATCGCTATTCGTCCGCCATTACTGGATATCACACAGGTTCCCGTAAAATTTTGACGTCATAAAAAACAAAATATCTGACGCCACAATGGAAAAGTGATTATTGTATGCGTCAAATGTTCAAGCGGCCGGGTCAGCTAGGATTAGCGATAGGATATATTATCAACACTAAAAATTGATGAACTAAAAAATATCATTGCAAAACACAAACATTGACAAAAAGACAAAAAGCAGTTAACAAAAAAACATACAAAACATAATACAGAGCAAAAGGAACCTCACCTAACACCGACAGACTCAATAACCTTGCTAGAGAATTCTACAGTTAGAATACTGTTTTTTTCTGTGAACTCGCGATACTGTAAGTATGGTAAAGCATATCATATTAACTGAGACACATGCAGGTAATATGTCATCCCTGCTGATCATGAAAAATAATGGTGAAAAATCTTAAGTCTATCAGCAAAAACATATAAATCTAGCTATTCATATGCCACTGTAGGTTAATCAATCTAAAGTACCACCCTACTTTACTTACGGCTAGGCTTACTATGGCACTTACTCCTGGAAGATATCTTCATTTCTAGATGAAGGAAAGATGAAGCAGGATATTTATTTGAAAATCCATTTGCGGAACCTACATCATTGTTGTTTGTCTGTATTTAAAGTAGGATACCACACGTTATTCTAAGACACATGAGACAATGTCTGTTAGGTCAAATTTCGCAGATTCCATATAGCAATAAGGTGTATAATATAACTACCATTTCTTTCCATCGAATAGACAAGTAGAGTCTAAAGACTTCCTTAGGGAGAGGTCTTTAAAAATTTATACTCTATGTGTCTGTGTTTTTAAAATAATAATTGTAAATTGTTTTTAAGGTTATACTATTGTTTTAAATATTGAAATTTCAGCCTTCAAGATGATAGTAAGAGAGGGCAGCACTAAGGAATTATGGTGCGTTGGAGATATGGTTTTAGATATATATTTTGCTAAGTATGAAGGTAGAGCTATATACTGTGGTAGAAATGAAGTGACAGCTAGTGTACAACAGCAATGCAACGGACTTACAAGGTGTCAAGTCTCTGCCAAAGATGAAATTTATGACGATTCTTGTGCATTTTCTAATGAAGTACTTACAATCAGATACGGTTGTGTGGGTAAGTTTAACAGAATTTACAGTCAAATAAAAGTTTTTTACACATAGAGGTGTGAGGTATTATGATTGTATTTGAAGGCAAATCAATTTATATAATTATTGTAGGTGTTTTTCACTTTAGAGTTAATACATAAATAATGAATAGCAATTTGCTAACAAAATGCATGACTTACCGTCAAAGGACTTATTAATAACAGTAGGGTAGATGGTTTCATTATCCATATAAGCTAATATGTATTATCGGGATAGCATCATCACCAAGATCATATACATAAAGTGAATGCATGTAATCTTATGGAACGCCACGACTGCCTTATGTTAATAATCAGTATTGTACGCAGTGTTCACAGCATTATATGAAGTGATCACAGCATTATATGTAGTGCTCACAACATTATATGAAGTGATCACAGCATTATATGCAGTGCTCACAGCATTATATGCAGTGTTCACAACATTATATGAAGTGCTCACAACATTATATTAAGTGCTCACAACATTATATTAAGTGCTCACAACATTATATTAAGTGTTCACAACATTATACGTTTTTTAGTGTATGATGAGATTGATGTATGATGAGATTTATGAATGATGAGATCATTCGGTAAACTTCGTTTTTTAGCGGAAATTACCGAATCCATAATTGGTAAATTACGGTAATGCCCAGCAAACAAATTTAAAAAGTTATTAAAATCATGTTATCATAAGGTAGCATACAATATTTAAAACTGATTGAAATAAGTAAGGAAAAGATGAAACTGAGAGGTGAATGATTGAAGTAGTTCTGTTCGTCGTAAGAAATACGAATGGCAAAATGTAAGTTAAATAATAAAAAGTTTATTTAATGAAATATCGTAGGAAAATTTGTATGATATTTCCTATACTGAAGAAATTTAGCAAGGTGTCACTTTATAGTCCGTACTCAGTTTTAAAAAGCTTAATTACTTTTTAAATAAAACAGTCAGCTTTCTTTAACACATAGGTGCCATATTACACTAGCTTATAAATGTCATGATAGAGTCATTTTTGGCATCGATTTTCAGAATTTGGCATTTTTACATGAATAAGTATCTAACAGATATGGAAAATGCAGTTTAAAGCATTTCACTGTAGGTGTTAAACATAACTTTACATCAATTATTCCATTTTTTTTACAAGCTTTTTAGCACGGCAAGTACTAAGATTGTCTTCTAAATATGATCAGCAGTCTTATAAAGAAATTTAAACTTTCATAGAAAAATTTACCCTTTCAAGACCCTGTTTAACATTTTCATTTAAAGTTATCAGCTCTTATGAAAATTGAGTTTGTGGGGATGAATAAAACATTTACTACGTTTGTACGTCAGTTTGCACGGTACATACATGTATATATATAAAAGTGGTATGCTTGCCAATGAAACAACTTTCCACAAGAGACAAAATGACATCACAGAAATTTTAAACAGCTAAACGGCCACAGAACGACCTTCAACAATGAGGAAAGCCCATACCGGATAGTCAGCTATAGAAGGCCCCGAAATGATAAACGAAAAATATTCCTAATTTATGTACAAACAAACGATCGAAAAACTAACATGTATATAACACATTAATTAACAAACGACAACCACTGAAATAAAGGCTCCTCCTGACTTGGGACGGCCACATATATGCAAAATGTGGCGGGTTTTAACATGTTAGCGGGATGTTGGTATCCTCCCTCTAACCTGGGACAGTGGCGTAACAGAACAACATAAGAACGAACTATGAAAATCAGTTGTAAAAGGCTTGTTAGTTTTCTCGTTTGAATTGTTTTACATGGTCGTATCGGGGCCTTTTATAGCTGACTATGCGGTATGGGCTTTGCTCATTGTTGAAGGCCGTACAGTGACCTATAGTTGTTAATGTTTGTGTCATTTTGGTATTTTGTGGATAGTTGTCTCATTGGCAATCATACCACATCTTCTTTTTTATATTAACTCATTAGATGGGTACAAATATAAATACATATGATCTAACAAGAAAATAGAGTGAACGTGCATGTGGGCGGGTACTTGTATATCCCAACAATAAAAAGACACTATAAGTACTGATCTGAGAGTATATATAACTAATATAGTACCATAATTTTGTCTTAAAGGTATGCAAATATAAACATATTAGCATACAAAATTGACTTTTGTTACCTGATATGGAAATTAAATCACAAAAGTCAATTGTGTACGGTAAGAGTCAATTTTGTGAAACAAAATTAACTTTTGTGAGACAAAATTGACTTTTGTGAGACAAAATTGACTTTTGTGAGACAAAATTGACTTTTGTGAGACAAAATTCAATTTTGTCATTTTTGTTGAGACAAAATTGAATTTTGTCATTTTTGTTGAGACAAAAGTCAATTTTGTTAATTTTGTTGAGACAAAAGTCAATTTTGTAAATTTTGTTGAGACAAAAGTCAATTTTGTTAATTTTGTTGAGACAAAAGTCAATTTTGTCAATTTTGTTGAGACAAAAGTCAATTTTGTCAATTTTGTTGAGACAAAAGTCTATTTTGTGACGACACATTTCATTTTTGTGATGACAAAATTCAATTTTGTAACAACAAAATTGACTTTTATGAGACAAAATTGACTTTCGTGAGACAAAATTGACTTTCGTGAGACAAAAATCAATTTTGTTGAGACAAAATTCAATTTTGTTAATTTTGTTGAGACAAAATTCAATTTTGTCAATTTTGTTGAGACAAAATTCAATTTTGTCAATTTTGTTGAGACAAAATTCAATTTTGTCAATTTTGTTGAGACAAAAGTCAATTTTGTCAATTTTGTCTCACAAAAGTCAATTGTGTGTAACAAAAGTCAATTTTGTGTAACAAAAGTCAATTTTGTGTAACAAAAGTCGATTTTGTATGCAAATTAGTTCACAGAAACCAAACTAAACTAATTTAAATACAAAATTGACTTTTGTCGCTCAATTTTCAAATTAGGTAACAAAAGTCAAGTCTGTGTAACAAAAATGAATTTTGTTATGACAAAAGTGACTTTTGTCCGCTGATAGATAATTTTGTATGACAAAATTTCAAATTTGTAGTATGATACAAATTTTGTTAAACTGAACTCATTTTTGTTGAACAAAAGTCACTTTTGTCCGTACAAAATTGAATTTTGAGTACAAAACCACAAGAGTCCCATTCGGCGCCCCGTACATGCTGTTGATTAAAAATAACATCACTCCAGACCCTTTTGTTTTCCACATAATTAATATTGCCAATAATTAAGAAGTTCCGGGTCGAATCGATACCAATAATATATTCACCTGTTAACTATTACATTATCTGTACGTTCCGCATCTGACAGGAGTACCACGAAACGCTGTATTTAAGATTTTGCTATATACACGGGTCGTAATCACAGGGTTGAAACTACTTAATTCAATCATTGTCACATTGTTCCCGATTGTAATACTTTAATCAGTATGACTTTCTAAGATGACAATACGAATAATAAAAATCTGGACTTAAAATAAGGCGTATAGGTACAGCATGTACAGTTTTCAATTTGTTAGACGTAAAACAGCGAATCAAAGATTCAATTTTATTCATAACTCATAAAGGACAAAACTGTTAATTAAAAAATACTCCTTTCCAGAGACTTTTGTTTTCCAAACAAAATCAATAATACCAATATTAAATTGACAAGTTCCAGGTCAACGGGTTCAAACAGAAAGATGCTAAAAGCAGAGAAAACTTCATCTTATAATCGGCATGACTTTATCAGATGACAATACCAATACTAAAATAAGGCTTACGCATAGTTATATTCTTTAATTCAGTCACAGACCCGCGATATCACGGATGTGTTCTCGTAAATAAATATACATATTAAGTTGTGAATATGGTGAAACTAATCCTTAAAATAAGTTTAAAATGCCCTGGTGTGGAATAAACTTGGGTTAAATTGATCATACTTCTTAATTTACTTATTTCAATCCGTTTTAAATATTGTATACTGCCTTAATGATCACATATATAATAATAACTGTTTAAATTTGTTTGCTGGGCATTAATTTACCGTAATTTACCAATTATGGATTCGGTAATTTCCGCTAAAAAACGATGTTTACCGAATGATCTCATCATTCATAAATCTCATCATACATCAATCTCATCATACAACAAAAAAACGTATAATGTTGTGAACACTTAATATAATGTTGTGAGCACTTAATATAATGTTGTGAGCACTTAATATAATGTTGTGAGCACTTCATATAATGTTGTGAGCACTGCATATAATGCTGTGATCACTTCATATAATGTTGTGAGCACTACATATAATGCTGTGATCACTTCATATAATGCTGTGAACACTGCGGATAATGCTTATTATTAACATAAGGCAGTCGTGGCGTTCCATATAATCTTCGGATTTCGAGAGAGCTAGTGTGCCGAAATATGACTAAAATGATAATAATACCTTTCAGATAAAATGCTCAGTAAGGTAATTGCAGCCTAAACTTGCAAATCATACTTCAAAATCAAGTAGTAATAACATTTAGTTTTTTACATGTCAGTCCAGTAGGTTTCAGCAGCAGACAGAAGTCAGCAATCTTTTGTTAATATAAAATGTCATTGATTCAAATGTTCAGTTTCATCAAATTTACATTTCGTGAAATATTGAATAATTTGAAACACTGAGGTATTTAGGACAACCTTTCGGATTGCTTTGGTTTTAATGCACTTTGATTTGGCCATGCAACATTTGTTATTCGATATGGGAGTCTTATATGTAGTAGAAACTCGCAGCTGGAGTAACAAATTGTAAGCCTTATAAACCTGATATATTTGTTTAGTCTTTTCTATTGTGAGTAATTTAGATACAGTACAGCTTAAAGTCAAAGTGCTCCAAAATCTTCTGTGTAATGAATTTGTCAGATAATTGTTAAGCTTAATAATGATGTTTTCTGTCTAGATATATCAGACTATGTTTTGATTACAAGTAATTCAATTACGAGGACTTGCTCATATCATAATGTAAAATTAGATGAACAAAAAGTTAAATAAGCTGTTTTATATTTGTCAATAGATCCAACATTATTTACTGCCACTGAAGACACCCTCGGATCAACGGCAGATGATAATAGATGGCATTCCTCTACAATAGACAACGACAGAAGATCATCGACGGTCACTGACAATATTATATGTGTGTAACCTTTTCATTTCACTTAGTCTTTATCTTTCGTCTTTAGTTTGCGTTCAAATGACTTTCAAAATCGAATATAGAGACTCGTTGTTTTATCATTTAATATTTTTCAATATTTACATCATTTATTTTTTTCTTTCGTGTTTTTATGTTATTTCTAAAATACGTTGATCTAATATAAGCCTACTTAGTCTAAAATAAAATCAGATAATGTGACTATTATCCACGTTTCATTTTGCTGTTGTGTTGTTTTTTTTCAGTGGAGAACTCGACTTCTATAGAACCACGTGAATCAGCACAGACCAATATTAGCAATAACCCTACAAGTGAGACTAGTAAGTATATCTTATAACTTCAGATTTATTGGCTTCGTAAATCGGCACAGACAAAGATTGGCATTAGTCATACAAGTGAGACTGGTGAGTATAGCTTGTATAACTAGTGATAGCTTATGTGGCTCTGTAAAATTTGATAACTACGTGCAAAATAGAAAGAAAAAAAACCTACTTTTTTATCTTCATTGTTTTAACATATATTTTTTTATGTTGAAGTGAAGAGGGACGAAGTCGGAAAGTTATTAAAAGAGGGACGAAAGATACCTAAGGGACAGTCAAACTCGTAAATCTAAAACAAACTGACAACGCCATGGCTAAAAATGAAAAAGACAAACAGAAAAACAATAGGACACATGACACAACATAGAAAACTAAAGAATAAACAACACGAACCCCACCAAAAACTAGGGGTGATCTCAGGTGCTCCGGAAGGGTAAGCAGATCCTGCTCCACATGCGGCACCCGTCGTGATGCTTAGGTAGCACTCCACAGTTAGGTGTGTAGTTTCGCATTTTGGCCCCTGTGGATTTTTCAAATATGAGAGCTAGTGTGCAATAAAATTCATTTTTGGATAGCTGAGTATTAAAATAGCCTTTGTATTGGGTTTATATAAACATCAAGGTTATGTAATGTATGTAATATAGGCTGTTTTCTGTATGACAGTCCGTATTTGCATGTCCATACCATACATTGGTCCGGCAATTATTGCAATGTTTTTTTCGGTTTTTTTCCAACTTTTTATCGCACGAATTTTGTGATTGGATTTTACGAAAAAATGAGGCGAAAGACACCCATTTTTTATTTGATCATTAGGAAGATTTAAGAAAACAGTTTCTAAAAAGGTATCACTCAAAGGCATTGAAATTCTAGTTTGATCCAAATTTTGGGGGGATATATGACATGTTCACCCCCCTTTTTACAATATTTTATGGTAAATAAATGCAGAATGTTGCCATGGATACACATAAAAGGAATTAATTTTCATCCTTTTAACTTTTGAAAATTGAATCTATGGAAGATACTGATTACATACATATGCACATGTACAACACAAACAGTTAGATTAATGTATTCGAAATCCAGGAATAGGAGATGATAAAACATTTTGGGGCTCATTTTTAATTTTATTTTCTAACTGTGGAGTGCTACCTTATGTGATTACAAATCCGGTAAATAGTCTAATTCGGTAGGTCAAATTCATGAAAGGGAAGGGGATTGTAGTTACGACGTAAGGAACATATCCGATATCATTTGTGAAACGGTTATTCCATAACGGTCAACCAACTCGTGACGGCGTCCGTAAAATTTACGAAGGGATGATTTCAACTTCACCATTAATCGATGTTTGTGCCAAAAAAGATTTATCAAATAGCGCGTTCCCAAATACATCAACATATGTATATATTTGATAATTCTTAATTGTATCATTTATTCTAGTAACCATAGCGACATTAATTGGTGGATGCATATTTGGATTGTTATTGATTGCTGTCATTACAATAACGATATTTCGACAGTAAGTATATTTCATTATCAGACCGTACGTTGGTTGCTCGCTTAATTTTACAAGAGTCTATTCATTTTTATTGCATTTAACCACTAAAAGATAGAGACTTTTCTCCTACACTACACCTCTAATAGATATGTAGAAGTCATATACTATTTTTTTACACTACAGCACTAATAGGTATGTCGAGGTCATACTTTAATTCTACACCACATGTAGAAGTCGTATTATGTTCTACTTTGCTACTATAAATTTGATATATGAGATATGTTGAGGTCACTGTGTGGTCTTCAACGGTGTTCATGAGTAGAAAATGGAAAGCATCATCTTGTGAGCATTTTTTGTAGTAATTTACACACAACTATATATATATCTTGAATTGTTTACTCTTTTCCAAATTATTCTAAGCTGTTTATTTATAGTTATAACACATACTCAATTTAAATCGACGGACATCCAACGGGCTTACACTCTTTTAATCAAATAAGGGATTCAAAAATGCTGAATAACCCAGGTATGTACTTGATTAACCAATTGAGCCACAGTTTTGTCATAACCTCAGTGGCACATTAAATTAACGTCCTGGGGTAGAATAAAAATGGCAAATAGTAAAATTCTTCATGCCAGCCTGAGCTGATACATTATTCTGACTTACAGCAGAATTGATTGATCTTATCTTTATAATCGTCACTTGGTAAGAGACCAAACATTTTTTTATTTTCATGTCACATATTTATCAAGATGATTGATTAGAATGGAGATTCTTTTTTTAGTTTCAGTGGAACCAAAGACATTTATGCCGGTGACAATGTAGAAATACTACAGATTAATACACTTTCCGGTTCTGAATTAGATCATCATGATCATGGAAGTGGTCTCATTGATAATGTTGCCGAAACACATTTTTTAAACAACAGAGATAGTAATCAAAGGACCAATACTTCAACCTTTCTTTCCATGGCATATAAAAACAATAGTTACACGTTGGAACCCACAACTGAACGAAATGTTCCTAAATGTTATGAGGGCAGACATGTGGCTGAAGAAACAAGATGTAAATATACCGATGATTCTGAATATAGTGTCATACAAAATTACTCAGGAGACATTTTACCGCCATCGTATGACGTTGTACGAGAATGTAGTTCACCAAAATGTCAGGCTGAATGTGCAAATAAATATAACCACGCTCACTACAATGGAAATTCATATGACAAAACAAATACAACACAAATGCAATGGTCAAGTGACCACAATGATGGCTACAGTACAGCAGCAACTTATCTTCTGGATACGGACCAATGTAGTCCTGATAATGATAGCTCTCAGCATGTCTACGAAAATCAACAAATAAATTCCAAAGACAAAACGGCTTCAAACCAGCATAAGACAAGCAGAAAATTTACATTTGGCGCCGATCATTTGTCAGCAGAAAAAGAGGGTATGAATAAATCAACGAAAAAGAGTAATCCTTATGACAATATGAATTTTACAAAATCTTCTCGAGCAGCAAAAACAAACAGAAAGACAACACCGAATTATCAAAATATTGATGACAATTTTTCTTCAGCAGCAAACTATATCAATGTTGACGAAAGCATGTCAATAGAAAATCAAAAAGAAGATTGTGAATATTCTGTACCAATTAACAGGACATCCATTAGTCAGGGCGTGGAGGAATCAGAACAAAACAATAATAAACAATCTCAGTGTTACATGCCCATGAATTTTGGAAACTCGAAGAAAAATACAGATTTTGTAGAAAGTGACAATGTGTATGTACCGATTATGTCCCCGACGACTTTAGTATCACTGTCCGATGTTTTTGATGACACTTATCAATTATAATGTTACGGAAACACTTCAAAGGTTTTAGTTAGTAGTCGGATATCTTATGAAAGGATCAAACTATTAGATAGTAGGTCATGTTAGAGTGCTGTCTTTCCGGACAAGCTACATGATGTATAAATTAAATTATTTATACGTACAATTATTTCCTATGGGAAAATGATTCATGCTTACGGCAATTACGAACATTGACTGACGCAGAAAATTAATGAAAAATAAAGGATTAACACATCTATTCTAAACCAATATCGTTATATGCATAATTCTATATAAAAAAGGCTACATACTGATACCATTACTTTTGTTTCAAGTTATTAATAATATTTCGTTTAAGCAGTCAGGTCGGTCCAATTTTTTCAAAATACGCTCAAATTTTCTGATGAATGACCTTCAATGGAGGGGGTTATAGTTTTTTCCTGAAAAAAAAAATTCTGATCCCCAATTTAATGGAGAAAAAAAATTTGTGGGCAAGCAGATGAAATGAAAAAAATATTAAAGACTCCTGATGTTCTTCATACCTTAAATGTCTAGATATGAAAAAATAATTTGATTGATAGCGTCGAAAAACTTACCGACTCAGAAAAAAAACAACATAAATGGTTGCTCCTTGAGGATTTGGAAACCAATGAAAATAATTCTTTTCTTGGTAACAACTCCTTTGAACTTCGAACTTCTTATCCATCAGGCTGCATTCCCTTCCGTACATTTTCAATGAGTTAAGATTCGTTCCAATAAAGCAAATCATACCTCAAGACTTTTTTAGATAAACAATTATTTGTGTATTTCTATATTTTGAGAAACAGTGACTGAGTTGAGAAAAAGTAACCTTGAACTTTGACCTATTGAGCCAAAAGTCAAAGGGCTTTTCCCTTTTTCTATATCTTCCATTGGCATAATTTATTTATTATCTAGCATGGGAAAAACAAGATTTCAAAATAAATGTCTGTATAGAAATGACAATGAGATTCATGGAGTACGCTCTCAACTTTATCATTCGGAAATCGTAAAAAATGAATATATAAACATTTGAGCAAATCCATAATGTATAGACCTACAATTCTGGACATGGTAAATTATTTTTAGATCAAGTTTAGCTAATACTTTTTTGTGTTAAAAGTTTCTCTCTACCTATTATTCAAGTTTATAGCCAAACAAAGCAATATTGCTCACCACAAATGAAAGGGGGACTATTGCCATTTCAAGGCAATAACTCCGATAAGGAGGCAGTTGACCATTTTACTTGCAGGACATTTTTGGCATTTTAAAATTTTTCTCTCTATGATTATTAATTACAGATGGTGGTATTCTGCTTTTCTGGTCATATTCTCTTGACTGCTCATCTTCCTTCATATCTGAATCACTGTCGCTCTCTGTCAGTGCTTGGTGTCTTCAGATGGTTCCAACCTTCACGAGATGTTTAGACCCTGTACCATTACTTCCTCCGTTTGGCGGGTCAGTAGAGATGTATACGGATTTTAAAGATAAGATTTGACTCACACTCATAATTATGGTCAGGACTAGTTTTGCTTTAAAAGCTCAAGCTCAACATCTGCAGTTGTATTTTTATACCTATGTTCTATTTTTGGCAACAGCAGGAACTTTTGCTGATGAATGGATCAAATCTCCAGATGTATTTTGTTAAAATTATGTATTCTTTAAGTGAAGTTGTTTAATATTAAGCCCAGCAGTTTCATTGAAAAAAAATAGAACAAGTTTACAACAATGAATGATGACGGCAGACAATATTTTTTAAAATACTTCAACCAATGAAACATTAAAAATGTTGAGGACTAGCCATCTTCCAGTAACACCCATTATTCACATGAGGATGTTTTGGTGTTCATCATACTATATAGGCACTTTTTTTGTTTTAGACTGGTTTGTTAAATTGTTATACGATGATGACTGATGTTCCCATATTTTGACTATTTTATTGATTGTGACTGTTTATTTAACGCATCATGTAAATGTAACGGAATTTGATGAGACTGTTATTAAAGTGAGAGGGTTAGCGCTATAGAACCAGGTTTAATCCACCATTTTCTACATTTGAAAATGCCTGTACCAAGTCAGGAATATGACAGTTCTTGTCCATTCGTTTTTGATGCGTTTTGTTTTTTGATTTTGCCATGTGATTATGGACTTTCCAAATTGATTTTCCTCTGAGTTCAGTATTTTTGTGATTTTACTTTTTTTGTATGACATTGAGTACTTAGTTAAAATATAACTACGTATTTATTCATCATACTCTAATATGAAGCTTTTATATATACCTTTCTGTATTCCAGCAGGAGAAAATAACAAACAAAAGCACACCTGTTTTTCTGAATCAATTTATTCGATAAAACTTTCAAAATTTACATATCAAAATGAAAGACAATACATGCAATACACATGGCCCTGAGTGTATCTATAACATTTTGATTATCAGATCTAATATTTATAACTTCTTTCTTGCGTACAATTATTAATCATAATACAATTGTTAGTCACATTTGTTTTTATTTTTTTGGTATATTTATTAATGCATCATACAAAGAGTTATTAATATTGTTTTAAATTTATTTTCCATGTCTCCAAAAAAAAATGTCATTTATTTTTATGTCCCATAAAACATCATTTTAGGTAAACAATTTTCAATTTAAATTATTTATTGAAAATCGTTTTACCTAATAAGGATAAGCTTGCTCAATAGATAAGGTAGAGATTAGATGTTGTGATCCCTATTGCCTCTCACAATTATAAAATAGAAACTGACAATAAATATCCTAATTTGAGTTCTGAGTAATCACTTAACTTCGTTATACATAAATTTACAGTGATGAAAAGTGAATACCAAACAAAAAATAAATATCAACACAAACACTTGAAAAATCCAAAAAAAAGTTTACAATGCCATGTCATTTATGTCAACAGAAAACTATAAATAAAATAAAAACACTTAAATACATAAATCATTAAAATATTTTCTCCAATTAATATGCTTAACACAGATATATATATATATATATATTGCATAAACAAAACATTTAAGAAGGCTTGTGGGTACAAAAATTTCTGCAAAATTTAAAAAAAAAATTGGCATAACAACCAAGACAAGATAATAATCAAGTCAGACGAGGCAAAATTTGTGGAAAAGAACATACCAAGATTATAGTCAAATGAGTACAATAAGGGTTTCTTTGGTAACAAAATATGCAAAGATTATAATCAAATCAAATGAAAAAAGTGTTTTTTTGGCAACACAGCATATGAAGGTTCTAGAAGGATCAGTAAAAGAGCGAAAGTTTCCATTGTCTAGCTTTTCCATGTGGACTGTGGCCTGACAACTTCATATATACTTCATTTACTAAAACAACTTGATCCATCAGTAGTGTAACGCCTACCTAGGCTAGCTCAAAATCAAAAGGTCATAGTAAAGGTCATTCATAAACAAAGTAAAGGTCATCCATAAATAGAGTAAGGTTACTCATTTTAAAACAGAGTAAAGAGCAGTAGTTTTATCATACAAAAATTATGTTTGTTTTTCAATTATCAAGAACAATGATATGTCTAAAATAGAGTTTTGTAATTCATATATATTATCATTTACGATTAACAGGATAATATTAATCTCTATATGTATCACTCATGACAAAACATATCACTAACCATCAATAAAAGGTCAACGAAAATATGTTTATATTCAAACAAGTGGAAAAGTTTATATTTAATATTTTAAATACAATAATAAACTTGCCAAAATCATATATTATTTTCTTACTACTGCAAAAACATAGTGTCTAAATAGCTCACAGTATTGTTATTAAAACTTCAGTCAAAATAATACCCAAAACTAATAATCTCCAGATAAAAATTAAAAACACAAAAATACTGAACGCTTCACGGAAAATTCAAAACAGAAATTATACATCTTTGGTTGCTATGGAAGCACATCCAATAAAATTTCTCCCACAAGAAAAATGTTATACAAATGCTAGAAACTGGAATTCACTAACCACATCATCAATAAATAAATATAATAAAATTAGTATGGAAATTCATAATTTGAAATGATCTCTCTGAAGTTCACATATAAAATAAAACATATATATGTGTACAATTGCTGTGGAGATGCAATGTTATATTATAATCATAATACCAAGTTAAACTCATCTTTTCTAATACAATAGGCAAAAATCTTTTTATATAATGGAATGATAACATCTTGGTTTTGAGCTAGCTTCGGAATAATATGATCTTCTTAGGATTCAGTTACAGGCGTGTCTCTCATCTCTGTAAGCAAACAAAACAGATATATATTATAGTTATTATACATAAGTGACACAGTTGCCAAAAATTAATGTTAACCACTTCTTTAGAACTCTATTATATAGTACTTGTCTCATTGGCAATCATACCACATCTCCTTAATTTTATATATTAACAAAGGTCATACATCATTGGTAACAAGATAACAAAATTAATTGTTTTTTTATTTTGTTTTTACATTTAGCTGTAACACCACTGCCAAAAGTTGGGCACCCCAAAAATATTTTACCCTGCCACAATTTCTATATATATGTCAGTCAGGAGTCAAAAGTCAGGAACCTGTTATTTATAGTTTGTTGCTTGTTACTGTCTATTTGCTGTATATTTATATTTTATTTTTATTTTATATAATAGTGTTTTGTACATAAATCAGGTAATCGTTTTTCTGATTTGAATTTTGGCTATGTGTCGGCTTTTTATAGCTTGCTTAACCAAAGTCTCTTTTATATAAAGTCCCACATGAAATATGTTATAAGCTAGATCATTTCTGAAAAAGAGTCAATCAGAAACTTTTTTATAAGCAAGTATAAAATATTACAGGTACAACCATAGATAAGTTTATGCACTTAAAATATATCATCACTGAAAATCTATCATGTTTTCTAAGCAAGACTTAAAAAAGTGCTCGTTTTACATTGTGTTAAATGCATTGTATTAATCAGTCATGGCATTTATTTAGGCAATCTTTTGAATACATGTGTTAGCTTTCTAGGTCAATAATTGTAGGGAAAACAGATTTTTATGCCATGCCTATTGGTCATTAATAACAAAGATATCTTTCAAGATTATATATAAAGGATGTTAAACAACTAACAATCAATCAATCAATATAATATATAGTAATCAGATAAATAGATCTCTCACTGGACACATCAAGGAACAGCTTAATGCAAGGGGAATAACTCATTTTAATTTTATTGTACAAAACATTGCTTTCTATGTTAAATTCAGTTTAAAGCTGTTTCCCTTTTTGGCTTCAATAAGATGGTCAACATATATTAAATTGCAAATTAGAGCACACTGATTCACAACAGTCCAAAGTACAAAAACAGGCACTTGAGATGTAAACAAAACAGGCAAAATATGACCTTTGATTTTAATTTTATACAACCTTTTTATTAATATTCAAAATAAACATTCTACAAAGGTTCAATAGTGTTCTTAGTTGTTAAAGCTCACACTTCATACCAAAGTGTTAAAGCTCGCACTTCATACCAAAGCTTAACCCAAATATTTTACAAATAAATTAAAAGATAACAGTATGAAATTAGTATCTGTTTTCAGTAAAATATGCACTACTAGTTTGTCCAGACTAGGACCACGTAAGCCACTTCTTTGCCTAAAATGGATGTTTATGACTAAAGGAAAAATGTATTTATCTTTATAAAGTTAAGCCTTCATTACAAAAAATACACATTTAACGATACATTTTACATTTGAATGTTTGATATGGACTATAATCTGCTGGTACATTTTAATAAAAAAAAAAATATTTTTTTCATACTTTTCCTAAATTACACATAACTGATGAGTTATTTCCAGTGACATATATCATGTATATCATAACCATAACTGGTATGGGACAAACATTTCTTAAACATGTCATAAAGTTTAAAATAATCCTACTGTATATCCCTAAATGACTAATCAGTGACATGTATACACTTATAACAGGATTAAAACAGGATGACACTTAAAATAAAATTGTCTTCTTATCTATAATTAACATATTCATCATTGTTAGTTACGTCTATATAGTCTTGATTTAAAATAATTATGTTACAACATTTGTTTATGAATTAATCATGTTAATCTTAAAGTTTAAAACCGTAAATAGAATCCAGATTTTTGCTGTAATGAAAGTCTAAATGTTGGTGCATTGTATTATTAAATAAATAAATAAGTCATTTATTCAATTCTTTTCCTCTATGAAACATTTACTTTTTTGTAATTTCTACCAAACATTATATCAAGTCTGCAAGTGCAATTTCTTCAATTGGATGTTTTATATCAAAACTAGACAGTCTGTATATATATATAAAAGACCATATTAAAAGAATTATAAAGAAATGTAGCTTACACTTTTAACATTTCACTGATATACAAAAGATATCCTCTTATATGTCAAAGTTTTGTGACTATCCTTTTAACCTTGAAATAAAGGATATCATGGATATGACAGATACATTCAATATGAAAATAGTTAATTAATTGTTTGATAGCCATGTGAAAACTCTATATTTCATATCTACAGGTCACCTTACAACCTTCAACAATGAGCAAATCCGATACTATAAGTAAGACAGTCTAAAAGTCCCTGGCATTCCACAATATGGAGAAGGTACTGCCACTCACAGACCACATGTTTATTTCTCCTATTTTAAAGTGGGTTTGTGGTGCTTAAATCTTTACTTTTCTGTGTAGTTTCTTTTTGACTATTGTTTGACTTTTTGTTAATTTTCTAGTGGCTATGTTGTTGTATGTTTATCTTTGACTAATGAGTTATTTCCCCTTGTATGGTTTGTGCAAAGTTTTTTACTGGTAACTGATATTTTAGAACACAATACAATGGGAGTGACTTCCTTTTAGCATTGTTTGTTGGTATTTTACTACTTTCTGCAACCTGACTATATTATAGCTGACGCTTTTCCTAGTTTGAAGAAGCCGTAGTATTGTGACAGAAACACTGACCTTCTGAAGAAATCCTTTCACCATTGAATAACCCATACCATAACTTTGTTTATTTTTTTCTGATAGACAGGAAAGTTTAACAAATTGGAAACTAATTTTGGCATTTCACAAGAAAAAGTAAGTACAGTACTAAGTATTTCTGATGTATCATATGAGGTTAAAATACTAGAATGATTTTATCTATTAAGCCTCATATAAGTGTCCACAAAAGAGGGGGCAGGACCTTTTTCGGAACATCAAGATCAGGTGTTTTTAAGCTCACGATTTCGGGATTGACCCTTTTGGGATCCAAGATTTCTTTAACTGATTTTTCAGGATGTCAGGATTTATTCTATTTTTTTTTTAAATTCAGGACCTCTGGATTTTATTTTTTTAAGCTCAGGATTTCGGGATCAGGACCCCTCCCCCCTCATTAAACAGCTGTTAGGTCAGTTAATACATTTGTAATACTTACTGTCATGTGAAATGAAGACGAGAGACTCACTGAATATTCAGTAACGATTATGTCCCTGTTTAGGTCCATCACCAAGGAATTCATGTCCAAGACCATTACCACATTTACCACATAATATCTGAAATGCAATTTTGTCGATAATCAAATATATTTGTTTTCTCATTTAAGGTATATAACAAATTGTAAAAATACACATGACAAACAGAACATCAATAGTATACACTTTATTTACATGTATTTATTTTTAAATAGATGTAAATGCACATAATGACTGGCATCAAATTTTTATGTTTTAGTTTGTCTATTTGGGCGTATTGCATTTCCGCTAATTCTTCAAAGTCCCAATACTACGTTTCCGCAAATTTAAAGTATACGTTTCCGCAATTTGTATTTATTACTTTTCCGCAAATTTACCTGGTAAATTATAAAGATTTGAATGTACATATATGATAATTATTTCTTTTTTTTTAAGAAAGAAAATGTTCTGATCTCAGTATAGCTAAAATTTACTAGATATAACTAGTTGACTCGGGTAAGGATGAGTTAAACTTCATTGAGAAGTCTTTGGGTTGGCTTACGTGCCAACTAACATGATTGAAGAATGCTTTGTTGAATTAGTTGCCGATGTTCTAACTGACGATAAATGCATGATGTCTTCCGATTATATGCTGGAATTTTATATAGATGGCAGTTGAGATTTCCACCAACCATTTGGGCATCACCTCCTGACCCCGAGGAAAATAGAACAACAAATGGTGTAGAGTCTTTTCGTGCCTACCTGAACGAGCAGTTTTACGCTAGCCATCCTACCATATTTGTCGTTGTTGATGTGTTATTGAAACTGAAGACAACATCTTACATAAAGATGAGAACTGTAAAAGCACCCGTTCGAAAATATGAAAAGGAGAAGATCAAATGAAGATGGACTTCCTTCCTTAACAAAATACAAAACTTGTAAACGGTGAATATGCCTCTATGGACTTTGTACGACCTGTTGGCTACACATATTCTGCAAGAACTGACTTATGAACTCATATCAAGATATTTTTGAAAATACGTTTTCATATATTTTAATTATTATTTTACTTACATGTTATGATGACATTTAACTTAATACATATTCACTTTTTTTTATTATAGCTTTGCGTTCGAACAACAGGTATTCCTTAATTATTTGCGGAAAAGTAATTATTTATTTTTTCCGGAATAGTGACTTTTTTTCCGGAAAAGTAACATATTTATTTGCGGAAACGTAAACTTTTTTTTCCGGAAACGTCATCTTTTTTTCGCGGAAAAGTAATGCCAATTTGCGGAAACGTAAAACGCCGGTCTATTTCATTTCTGCCATTCGCAATTGCTAAACTAAATTTATCAACATAAGATGGGTTTTTTTCTTTCTAAGTAGATATAAGAATATGTGGTGTGAGTACCAATGAGACAACTCTCCATCCAAATAACACTTCATTGCTAGTTGGTTTTTCTTAGTTATGTATAATTCAAAAATATGCATTGCTTATAGGTTTAACCTTTGCACAGAATTCCAGTATTAGATTATCAAATAAAAAGATTATTTACCTTTATGGCTGTTTTTGATTCTGTAATTCTCTGTACAGAATCTTCCCTGATCAGTTTGTTGAAGGCTGGCCATGGTGAGGAATGTTCATATTTTGATACACTGCTAAATAAATGGTTGTTACACTTTGCACATGCATAAACTCCTAAAATGAGAAACTTCATCTTTTAATACTGTGATTGGTGTAGTTAAAAAGATTGGTTGTTTGCTATTCAATAATTTCAATACTATACAATTTGTTTTTATAAGGCAGATTTCATACACCTGACATATGTATACTATTGACTCAAAATGCTTTCATCAGATGGCCTGACAGAAATGGGGAATTCATTCTTTGAAACTGGCCCGACTCAAACATACATACATCTTTTCATGTTTATTTTCTGGTCCTGTGTTTAAATCATGTATAGATTTGTTTTAATTGTACAAAATTAGTAAATTGACTTGGTATACTAAACTGGCAAAATGATACGCAAAACCTGAAAAAAAATGGTAAAAAATTGTCAGTAAAGAGCAAGTGTCAGTAAAGAGCAAGAACTTTTTCCAAATACACCATTTGGTGGTGAGACTTACGGTGACATTAATGTATGCAGATTACAATCAGATGCTATTAGTCATGTTGGTGTCGGTATTAGATTCAATCAGGAAAAGGTCAATTATTGGTAACATTTTATAATTATACAGAAAATAAAAGGATCTGGAATTGTGTAAATATTTAACATTTTAGATATAGAGTGGGGTGCTCATTTTCGCCATATCTTTCCATGTTTTTTGCAGTTTATGTTCAGGTCATTATGTTTTTGAAGTATACTCATATTTCTATACATGCTATATGAAGATAACTTCAAATTCTATTTTCTACTTTTTAAAACCAAATAATTGCAGCTTTAAACGATGTTTATCTAATCAATTTCATTATAGATGAATAGCAGATATTTCAAAGGTGTGTAGAAATGAAATTTTGGGCAATCAGTCATCATGGTCATAGAATTACTAAGAAATACTACTTTAAAATTGTGTTTTTCATTCAGGAAATTGTCAACAACAATTTTTCGGTCCTTTGCAGTTAGTGCAATTTTTTTGTCTCAGATTAAAAATTAATCATATTTGTAAGTAAAAATTAATTTACCCTCATATTTCTTTTAATTCAGCCATCCTTTGAAGTTTTTACGCCTCAAAATAATATAACAATGAAATTGTGTCCCCGGCAATATGTGCACCCCACTCTATATGAAGTTGATTTCTTTCTTGAGTCATTCTTACAATATGCCAGCTAACAAATCTAACCTCTTTACTCACAGGAGCTTGGGTATATAATACAGATATATTTTTTTTTATTTTTTTGTTTGTTGATTAAAATATTTGGTATTTTCTCTGAGTCGTTGAACTCACTAGAAACTAGGAGAGACATGCACAGAAGTGATAGATATGTATTATAAATATAGAAAATTGAATATTTTAATCGAAAACAAACAAAAAAATCCAAAAAAAATTTCTATATCATAAACCAAAGTGGTATCTGGTTGTTCCAGCCCCAAACCAATCCGACCCCATGTCAATCCTGCCTAAAGTCAATCCAGCCCAAGTCAATCTGGCCCACATCACTCTGGCCTCATAATAAAATATGAATAATCTATATTGATTTTGGAGCAATTTGTGACAAATTTTAATGCCGACGTCTTATGTGGAAGTTATATGCAATAATCATTAATAGTTTCTGAGAAAGTTTTAAGCAATAACCATATATAGTTTTTGAGACACTGCGGGAAACCCCCCACCCTGGTTTTTTTTTTAACAAAAAACTAAATATCACTAAAATAAAATTTTGAATCAAAAACAAAAAGTATACAGATCTTTAGATCAATATAACAAAGAAGTGTGTAAAGTTTTAAGCAATAATCATAAATTGTTATAGAGATACGGCACAACATGTAAAACAAAACCATCCCCCTTTTTTACAAAATACTCAATCACTCAAAAATGAAATTTTGAATCATCACCAAAAAGTATACAGATCTTAAGATTAATATAACAAAGACATGTGTAAAGTTTGTAGCAATAATCATAAATTGATTTTGAGATATGGCGCGACATGTAAAAAAAACCTCCCCCTTTTTTACAAAATACTCAATAACTCAAAAATGAAATTTTGAACCATCACCAAAAAGTATACAGATATTAAGATTAATATAACTAAGAAGTGTTTAAAGTTTTAAGCCATAATCAAAAATTGTTTTTGAGATACAGTGCGACATGTGAAAAAAACACACCCCTGTTTTAGTTACTAAGTGCCGTAAATCAAAAAGTTTAAATCTAATTTTCACCAAAAAGTATACAGATCATTTGACTATCATAAGAAACAACTATATTAAGTTTCATGAAATTTGGATAAGTCGTTCTCAAGTTACAGTGCGACATGTTTACGCGGGACAGACGGACAGACAGACGGACGAACAGACGGACAGAAAGATGGACAGACGGACGGACACCGGACATGTGTATACCATAATACGTCCCGTCAAAATTTTGACAGGCGTATGAAAACAAAGTTTGTATGTATCAGCTTGGGGATCTGCTTGTACCGTTGTGTATGTAAATATTTGTTATTACACAATATGAAACACTATTTAGGATCAAAGACAATTGAAAGAAAATGCTAATTACTGCTGATTAATGTTGATGTCTGAATTCTTTTATATATATACGTTTTAATATAATCAATTATCATCTTGAAAAGTTGTAATTAAAACTTAATCAACCTAGTTGTTTAATACTCATCTAAAGAAAATATTTTTCAAAGGCCCTTTTTTTTTTATATACTGTACACCTTTTACATTATAATAAAAATCATAACCATTTTTGAATTACAATTAATATATATCTTTTATTTTTATTCCTTATAAAAATATTTTATATTGGGGCCGGATCGATGTGGGCTGGATCAACATTGGCCAGATCAACTTGGGCTGAATTGACGTGTGGCGGGTTCGACCTGGAAGCAACCCGAGCGCTAGTCCAAATAATTATGACGTCTGGCAAGGCTATTTTAATTTTTTTCTTGGACACTTGTAGGAAGGCGTCCCAGAAAAAAATTAAAATAGCCTTGCCAGACATCATAATTTATTTGGACTACCCAAGCCCCTGTGAGTAAACTGGTAAAAGTAAATAAATTTCGTCAGAAATCTTAAATTTCCTGAAATCTGCTTGTCAGACCTGAAAGATTTAATGAGATGGTAACACACATAAAACTGCTTGCCTTACATGTATTTTATACTTTCCAAAAGGTATAGTATGATTGTTTACATAAACAAGTGTCTGTATGGATGTCCTATATTTTAACTCCTATGGACACGACGGATTTTTCATTTATTTGTTATCGAAATACTCTAAATTTTATAGGTACACAGTGCTTAAACACTTTGTCAACAAAAAATCTACCTCTGTCAAAATGATCTCTATACTTTTCACCAGAAAACCATCCGCAAAAGGACATCTTCCCTAGCTACTTTCACTTTCTGTTATATAAGATTATATAAAGCGAACACATTTATTTTCGTAAATGTGTTTCTTTCGCCACAATTCCTTGATTTGTGAACCAAATAAAATACAACTAAAATTTCAAAGATTTTTTTTGACTGCAAAGCACACTAACGTACATATTGGTTAAATATTATGGGGACGAAGTCCCCAATTACGGTAGAAAATTCAATAAAAAAAAAAAAAAATCGGGAAAATTTCCCGAATTTTTCATTGTACTAATGAACTCAAAATCGTTAACTTTTTTTTTCAGATCTAGTTCCTGTTCCGGTTTCCCGCATTTGCGCAGAAATCTGTCTTGTTTGCATAAGACTTTGATTTTTTTTTATATTTACCAGTCTAGTAAAACATAAGATTGAATCTCAATACAAATTCAATTTTAATAATTGTTTGATAATAAAAAAGCGTTACGTTTCCTGATAAAAGCGTTTCTTTTGTTTACATCGAATATGACGTCATAACTTAAAGAACGTCACAGCTAGTTCCCTAACAACAGAACCAAAATCGGGAACGTTACGTACGGTATTTCGGTTTCTTTTATCAACATGATTGAATTAAAAAAAATACATACAGACTTCGTCCCCATTCACAGGTTATGCCTGCTTCATATTAGCTTACATAAAGTCGACTGAATTTGGCTACGATAACGCAGATCATCAATTTACTCATTCATTGGTTGACTGATTGAATGATTGATTGATTGATATATTGATTGATTGATTGATTGATATATTGATTGATTGATTGATTGATTGATTGATTGCTGGATTGATTGATTGGTTGATTTTAAATGTCCACAGGAACATATACTGTTCCCAGGTGTCCAGGAACTTGCTTTACTAGTAAAAAGTTTCTAGTTTATACTTTATCTAACTGAAATCCTGATTAAAATGTTCATCTGTTTCCTTTGTTCAATTTGTTTTTGGTGGCTTTCTTTCACAATATCTTTTTTTTTAAATCGTGTAAGAATATATACATCGTTTGTTCATGATTAATAAGTTCGTTATCGTGAGTCTTTGTTTTATCATGTTTACTAGTACTGGTCAGATTTGTTATGATTCTTAAACAGAAAAAAGTAAAAACACAAAAATACCGAACTCCGAGGAAAATTCAAAAAGGAAAATCAAAAATCAAAAGGCAAAATCAAAAGTCCAAACACATCAAACGAATGGGTAACAACTGTCATATTCCTGACTTGGTACATCTTAATATAGCGTTATTATTAGCGCTTGTTGCCAACTGACAGCCGTATCGCAAAAACGTTTGACAGAATATATCTATTAAAAAGGTCGTTAAACAAGAGAACTGACCATGACGTTTCACAAACAAAATCAGTCAGGGGAAACGACTCTATTACTCTAATGGAAGCGCCATCTTGATGCTAAGAAATGTCTTTTTTCTGTTTACGAAAAGGTTGATTAAGCGGATCGTACATATCAGAATGACAAGTAAGTCAGCCACATAATATTTTGTGAACATGAGCTTTCGATCTATCTATATGACAATAATAATCGCACCGAAATAACTATCTAAATCAGACCATCAAAAAGTTGTGCTATAGAAAATAATTGAAAGTAAATCGCAAGGTACTTGCGATTTCAACTTTTTTCAAGAAAATGGCACATAAAGTTTAACTATTCATTTTATTTACATAATATCATGTACACATAGTGTTTAAAGTTGTACTTCTCGATATTGGAAGACGAAAATGAAATCAAACACCAAAATAACGAGTTTGCAGTTGCATGCTTACTTTGTTGTTGTTCTATTGTTATGCTAATCAAACACCACGTCAGAAAATATTTACCACACAGTCATGACGAATCCAAGATATAGTTCCTACTTCAAGTGTTGGCAGAATGTAAGTGAACAACATCCTAAAATTTTATATAATTTACATTGGTTGATATACATAATATAAACATGTATTTTTTTCACAAAAAAGTACCATGTTTGTACTCTCAGTCATTGTTTAATTACTAGCCTAGATCATTTTTAAATTGTTGTATTGCACATGGTAAGCATTTTTGCTAATTTTATAAAGGCAACCAAAGATGTGGTAGGATTGCCAATGAGACACCTCTCTACAATCATTTCTATATCTCAATATACATGTAGTATTGTACATCCTACAACATGACAACATGACAAAAGCCCATACAACAGTCAGCTATAAAAGGCAGAAAAAATGACAAATGTATAACAATTCAATAGAGAAAACTAACTAATTTATGTAACATAAAAAGCAAACAAACAAATATACATGTATGTAACACATCAACAAACGACATCCAATGAATTGCAGACTCCTGACTTGGGAAAGGCACATATATACATACAGAATATGGCGGGTTAAACATGTTAGCTAGATACCAACCCTTTTATGGGAAAATTTTGGTTGATTTTATAGCGAATCACTGAAGCTGAAGCATGACTGGAGTGCCCCCCCCCCCCAAAGGAAAGTTCTGGCTCCGCCACAGCTTGTTCTCTAATATGAACCAATTCAAGTACATCTTCTAATTGTGCACTCTACTTGAGTGACTCACCAGGTTTTTTAGAATGTTAAGGTTATTCAGTATATATAAAAAAAAAAGGGAAGATGTGGTACATGTATGATTACCAAGAAGACAACTCTCAACAAGAGACCAAAATTACACAGAAATTAACAACTATACATTGTAGGTCACTGTACAGCCTTCAACAATGAGCAAAGCCCATACGGCATAGTCAGCCCCCCCCCCCCCCCCCCCCCTAACCTGGGACAATGGTATAAAAAACCATTGCGTCTCATTATCACTATTTTGTATTTCATGCAATAAAACATTAAATAATATAGCTGCTTTGAAAGGAGTTTCCTCTTGGGTTACATGATCTTACATGTATGTGTGCAAAATGAAACATCTCTTATATTAATCATCTTTGCTGTTTTGACATACATGTTTGATATCATTGCACTAAGAAAATTCCCCCTTTTTTTTCTTCAAACTTTAGATTTTGAGTGTTGCAGATGATGTTCAGTTTGCAGAGGTATTTGAAATGGAAAGAAAGAGAAATATGAACATACATTGACTGCTTTGAATATAAGGTGTAAGTAAATTGTATATGTACATGATATAATTATTAGAAATGATCAGCTTATCAGTGAGTATAAAAACATTTATTAGAGTTCAATATTTCAGTTAAAGTAATTTGGGTATAAAGCAAGGCAAATGTAAAAGATGGTTTGTTAATAGTCATGATAGTACATTACTCATCTTAATTACAATATCATACTTCTAAAAAATCACAATTTTATTGGACTGTTTTCTCCTGTTGAAAATACAATTGATATTAAAATGAATCATCAGTTACAAGAAAATCGTATCTTCAGAGGCAGATTTAGGGGGCAGTGGGCTGACCCCCCCCCCCCCTTTTGTGTGAAGAATTAAGTTGATTATACAAGGAATCACTGAATAATGACAAGAGAAGGCCCCCCTCTGATGACTATTTCTGTATATGCTAATGATCTTTTAATCCTTATATAATAACATTCTGTTTTATTCTTGATTTATATTATCTGATTATCTATATGATTCTTCTCTTTTGTAGGTAAAAAAGAGTTACATGTGCCAAAAAATATGTTGAAAATTTGAAAACTCATGTTAACAAGAGCATCAATGAATAGAAAAAAGAACAATACCAGGTCTGGACATTTGTGACAGCATGCAATTATTACCAGGAAAAAAATGTAGCTGCACAGAAGACACCCCAGATCATAAAATTGCATGTAAAAAAGGAAAGCATTCCTTTTCATAGAATCAAAGAACTCTTTTAACCAAGTCAAGATGTTATCATATATATAGTACATTTGTATTTACAAATATAAGAAGTATGTGTGACTATGTCATGTTACATGTATGCTGAGAATATTTTAATGTCACAAGGATATGAAATGGATAAATGAAATATTGTCAACCATTTAAATAAAACAGACAGGCTCACATAAAAATCAACTGCCTATGTGAAAGTTTAAGTTGAATTTATTGTCTAGAATTAACATACCATATATCCAAAGCACAGAATTGCCTTTCTCAGAAATTTTATATGTTAAATAGAATGATATTTGTAGCTTTTATTTTCTTGGAACTGTTTCAATATAAAATAAGGGAGATGTGGTATGATTGTCAATGAGACAAATTTCCACCAGAGACCAAAGTAAATGTTAGAAAATACAGGTCACAGTTATGTTTGACATTGTGTAGCAATATATATGAAAGACACAAAGATTATAGTGTAAAATAATTCAAACAAGATAATGAACTATTAATGATTACTCTTAAACCTGGCAGCAAACTCACTGAAACTAAACATAAAAGCCAATTACAGTCAACTCATATTCACAAAAGGAACTATTTTCGGTCAACATTGAATTAAAAAAACCATCAAAGGCAATGAAAGTCAACATCTATGTAGGACTCAAATCTATGGCGGATTCCAAATCTGTGGCAGATTCCTAATCTTTGGCAAATGTGACGTTACAAACGCCAAACAACTCAAATCTATGGCAGATTTTTGTTTACTCCAAATCTATGGCAGATCTTGTGGAAAGGGTACCGTATAACGTCACAATTGAATATACTGCCATATTACATTTTCGCCACAGATAACGATGGCGAAACCCATAGATTTGAACACCATTCAAGATAAAGATATTTCCCTGGCAACAATTTGCGGGTGGTTTAAAGGAAGATGTGACATATTATCCCGAAGATGGATCAAATGCCCTGTACTGGCCGAGTCAGGCGATGAATTATGGCACTGCTATTTTAAGTAACGCATATTTTAGAAAAAAGGATTTTTAGAGCCCTTTAGAGTTTGCTGTTCAGTGTGAGCAAAGGCTCCGTGTTGAAGGCCGTACCTTCACCTATACTGGTTTACTTATAAATTGTAACTTTGATGGACCATTGTCTCATTGGCACTCATACCACATCTTCCTATATCTAGTTTGTAGTAGTTTACTGTATACAGCTGGCAAAGTTACTATGATATATAAAATTACCAGACACAAATTTGATTTAAATCGTCAGCAAATAAAAAAAAGATGTATTAACGATATCGCTGAAATAAATATTATTTGAAAATTCAAACTGTTTAATTTTCTTGGCTGTTACTTTTTTAATTTTATTTTTTATAATTAGCGGCCTCCTGGTTTGTTATTATTCTGTCTTTGTTTTATTAGTTTGTTTAATGAATTCGTTAAACAGCTGGTACCATGCACAGATTAAAGGTCTGATCATGTTTAGTTTTTACAGAGCACATCATTTTAATCTTGAAGTCTGTATTAAGGCATATGCTTTTATCATTTATGATGTTATTTTGGTTGACCATTATGGAATGTTTATTTCACAAATATTTATAGACATGCTCCTGTTGTCGTATTTTTTCCACTTGCTTATGACAAGTCATTGGTAAACAATGTACTACATTGTTTTCCTTTTGCACAAAACTTGCCATATATTTGGAAACAACATAAATCCGCCATAGATTAGGAAATTACAAAACTTGCCATAGATTTGGGATGGCATGACGTCACATTTACCATAGATTAGGAATCTGCCATAGATTTGGAACCCACCATAGATTTGAGTCCTACATATTGACTTTAGGTTAATTTTAATCTACACTGCTACTTTTGCATAGGTACAAATCAAGTACTGTAAAATACAGATACATCTACATAAATATTACAATAATTTTAAAGTAACACAATTGTACTGAAAATTAAAATTAGAACTACAGTTTTTTGTACAAATATAGTACCTATGCAAAAGTAGCTGTGTAGGTTTAATACACATGGTTACAGTTTTCAAGAACATATGGAATGGAATCAAATGTTACAGGAATATTCAGGCTGTCCAACACTTGAAAATTTGTTTTGTGCTTTGCAACAAATTTTTTTCCCCAAAAAAAGGGGGGGGCGGGTCCCTGGCCCCCCTAAATCCGCCTCTGTATATTTACAACATTAGTTTTCTCCTTTTAATAGTTAGCTTTTGGGGCCATCAGACGTCGTTGCAAGACCTATATAAAGTTGTTAATTTCTTTTTCATATTGGTATCTGGTGGAGAGTTGTCTCATTGACAACCATGCCACTTGACTTTGTGTTTGTTAAGCCTACCTTTTGTATCAAAGGCGAGAAGGCGATCCTACATTTCTTTGTCGGCGGTGCTATGTCCACAAATGTTCACTCTTTGGTTAAAGTTTGTGGAATTTTAATAACTTTCTGAAACTGTTTTCGATTTCTACCAAACTTTGAAGGAAGCTTGTTTATGATGTAAAGAAAGTAACCATCCAGAATTAAATTTTGAAAAAAAGGTGCGTATTCCTTATTTTACTTATGATTAAATGGACTTCGTTTTTCTGCCAGCTATCATTTCATTAACTCTGGATTTTTATGATCTTTTATGCCCTACCTACTATAGTAGTCTGTCCCGCTTCAGGTCAAAGTGTTTGGTCAAGGTAGTTTTTTTATGAAGTTGAAGGCCTATCAATTTGAAACTTAGTTTATGATATGATCTTTTTAATATTAATGCCAAATTATAGTTTTAACTCCAAATTTCACAATCCATTGGACATATTAAATGATTGTGCGAGTGGGGCATCCGTGTACTGGGACACATTCTTGTTTTTTTAGTTTTTTTAATAACACTTAACTTACTATCCTGGATTCGTACATAACTTGGATAGACTCTAGATTATGACCAAATGCTAGTATCTAGAAGGATATTTTATGATAATTTATTTTCTGTTTTCCGTATATTAATTACTTTTAAATGGACTTTTTTCACATGACACAGGGTGCCTTAAAAGTTTGCTTTTATCAGATTCATCAAGGATTTGTATTGTAACTATACAAATCCATTAATTCATAATCACATATGGATTTTGACCACGACATAGACAAAATCAAAATATATATACAGTATCTATCAAAGACTGCGATTTTTTTAGAATCTTTTTTCCTTATTTTTTGTTGAGCCTACTATACATTTGAAAATACCTGTACCAAGTCAGGAATTTGACAGTTCTTGTCCCTTCGTTTTTAGATGTGTTTTGTTATTTGATTTTGCCATATGGACTTTCCGAATTGATTTTCTTCTAAGTTCAGATTTTTGGTGATTTTACTTTCTACTACATTTTGTGCTTACACTCTTTTACAACAGAAGTAGGCGGGACACTGGGTCAAAAAAGTAAAGAAAAATCAGAAAACTGGAATAAAATATACTACTTGTCTAGGGTACTGTCATAAGTACAATTACTACTGACAAGCCGCTTTTTCAGTGTTATAATTAAATAACTTAATTATGCATTCATGTTTTAGAACAAGAAAACTCTATAAAAGATGAAAATGACACAAATTAAATAATCATCGCTGACTCAAGAGTAACAAAGTTAAGAATCATAATACAACGGCCTGGTGACATGTGCACGTGTAAAGGAGCATTGCAGATAGAATGCAAATTAACTGTCACTAGATTCGAAGCGTTATTGAGATTCGTTAATAATCTTCAAAAATGTGTGCACAACAGAAACAAATAAATTGAAGGTTGCCATTTTACTAATCATATATAAATGAGGGGGAGGACAGGGGGTACCCTTCTCCCTCCTCCCTCCTCCCACCCCTTTTCTCCTTTCTCCTACCCCTCTTCTCCTTTCTCCTACCCCTCTTCTCCTTATTTTTTTTAATTTACCGGAAAAAAGAGTTATTTTATTTTTTCATATTTTTTTTTTTCTCCAACTTTTTCTCCTTTCTCCAAGCCTTCCTCTCCTTTTTCCTTTCTCACACCCTTTCTCCTTTTTCCTACCCCCTTTCTCCCTGTCTCCCTTACCCCTGTTCTCCCCCTCATAAATATCATGAGTCGAACAAGCCCATGGATGACATAAGACATAAAGCTTTATTTAGAGTCGGTATAAGCAAGCAATTACAAACATATGCTCTGAAGAGCTTTTAAAACCGACATAACAACAAATAAAACAAAACATACATATCGAGTCATGCACACAACATTAAACATATAAAGCAAGAGTTCAATCAGTATATAAACATGCAGCACAAAAGTTCTTTAAGCATCTTACAAGTTTAACACATACTGGTACATGCAATTATGAGATTAAAACACAAAAGTAATTAATACGCGTTAGTTTGTTATCAAACTGTGTATTAACCTTTCAATTTTAGAATAATAGAGTTCAAATATATCAATATTCATGTTCTATGTTATTGTCATTTTGACGTAAACGTTTTTAAACCAATGACACGATACGATTTATTTTTCGATTATCTCTGATATTTACTCATTTGATATGGTAGAGTTCCAACAGGTTCGAATAAGATCTTCCCAGCATATTAACATTGGTTTCCCTCCCCCTTACTTATATTCCCCTGACAAAATGGAGCGATTAAATAGAGTTGGCTCTCCAATAGACATTTGTGATGGAAATCTAGATTCAAAACCTGAGGTTTTAGCAAAAAAGAGAAAGCAAATCGAATCAATACAAAGAGCAAAGTCTCGTATCCTTTCCTTTGAACACGTATGTCATGCCATACTGTAGTCGGTTATTGTTTTTGCCTTTGGGGTTCAACACTGACAACAGGTTGGACTCTCTCTATGGTGATTATAACTGTATAGAGGGATAAACCTTCTATAGAGGGATAAAATTATCTCTCTATAGAGGGGTATTTTTGTTTAGACTGGATTTAAATCAAAACAGGGCAGAATGGCATTCTCTACTTATTATGGAAGTAACCTGCAACAGTTGATGCACCAATTGATGTAGTTAGTTTAATATGCACATGCCCAGTTTGCTGCTTATCCGACTAAATATAAAATCTATTGTCCACCATGATTGAAAGCTGTGATGATCAGGTAAATTCTACTCACTTAAAAACTAAATATAAAATCTATTGTCCACCATGATTGAAAGCTGTGATGATCAGGTAAATTCTACTCACTTAGAAATTCTCACTTATGCCTCACTGAACAGAATTTCTATTGTTAGATTTAACATGATTTTTAAAGGTCAACTATTCCTTTTGATGTTGATCAGGTGTTCAGATAGGTATACAATAGATATCAATTTTTGTCACTTTAGCAGAAAATGGGTTATCCCAATTTTTAGTAAAGTGCATATGTTGATGTGTGAGCCAAAATTTTTTCCTGTGAAAAAAGTTCCAGTGGACCTAATTTCACAGGAAATATGTTCTGGGAGAACTTTTTACACAGACAATTTCTATATAATTTGTTCCATCTATATGAAATAAGTTCCTCACTTTACCTGGTGAAATAAGTTCTGGGTTGGTGAAATTTGTTCCTTACCTAGTGAAATAAGTGCCATGTTTGTGAGATTTGTTCCTTACCTGGTGAAATAAGTTCTGGATTTGTGAGATTTGTTCCTCACCTGGTGAAATAAGTTCCTTGTCTATGAAATATGTTCCACTGGTTAAACAAGTTATCTTATATACTGAGCACTTGTCATCAGTCAGTTTAAAATCATTATAAAAAAAAATGTATTTAGTCTGTATTATATTGATAATGTAATAAATAAAAAGTGTAAACATCCAATTTTGATCATGTGGAGTTCAGCAAAAGTTAAATTACACTCTCAATTATAGTATTATAGTCATTCCCCAAAAAAAGGTATCATAGTTACAGATGAACATTTGTACTTTTAAAAAAAGGACAAAGTGACTGATCAAATAGGTTAAAAGACAAAGAAACAAAAGACACACTCTTTAAAAACTGTGCAATGACCATCGCTAAGTACATGTATGATAAAAACACCCATGATAGATCAACAGGAAACAAGGAGGTCGAATACCACATAAAGGATAAAACATAGATACAAATTATGATACATTATCATCGCTTTTATTTCTTATCTTCATCCTACAGTCATGCATTCAATTACAAATGTACCCCATGCAATCACAGTACTTATTTTTTATGTGAAATAGGTTTGAGCAGAACATTTTCATTGATTTCTATAAAATACCTTTGTTCAAAACTAATATCACAGGATCTTATTTCACCTTTTCTTTAAAATTTTAGTATTGGAACAAAACTCATGGTGCTGTAATTTTTGTTCCGGAACTTATTTCACACTTGTTTAAAAAATTAGTTCCGGAACAAATTTTTTAGTGCTGGAACATATTTTCTGTGACATAAGTTCGGGTAGAACATATTTTATATGAAATTTGTTCCGGCGGAACAAATGTAACGCCGGAACAAATATTTTGTTATATCTGTAATTTTTGTTCCGGAACTTATTTCACACTTGTTTAAAAAATTAGTTCCGGAACAAATTTTATAGTGCTGGAACATATTTTCTGTGACATAAGTTCCGGTAGAACATATTTTATATGAAATTTGTTCCGGTGGAACAAATGTAACGCCGGAACAAATATTTTGTTACAGATGCACATACTGCTAGAGATTATAGCCAATATAATTAGAAAATGCCATTCTGCCCTAATTTGCTTTAAATCCAGTGTAAACACAAATACCCCTCTGTAGAGGGATAATTTTATCCCTCTAAAGAAGGTTTATCCCTTTATACAGGTATAATCACCATCCAGGGGGTTTGTTCCCAACCTGTTCAATACACATTACACATTACATATGTGAAGAAACTACAAAAGAGGAAATGTACACAAGTGTTTACAGTGTCATTTGGGACACTTACTAAAGACTAAAGACTAATGAGGGGCGTAAAGGGGAGGTACCTGCACTGAAGAACGCAAAATAAAATTGCCATTTTACAATGAATTAACAATTGAAAATTTCATACACGCTGATCTTTTTATCAATTTCATGACACATGAAGAATAACGATCCTTTTTCATGGCGGAATGTGAAATAAAAAGGCAGCGTCTGCACGTACACGCATGTGGGTACAAATAGCAAAATTGCTGTGTTTAGGCTACGCATACCCACATCAGGTTTTATAATAAAATGCCATTGATCGGGAATAAAACGTGAAATATACACAGAATTTGTCCCAATTAGTGAATAATTTGATTAAAACTACTCAGAATATTTTTAAATATTTATATATTAAAGGTAAGTGATTTTTTTTATTTCAGTTTATAAATATTCTTAAAATACAAAAGAGAGATATAGGCCTACATTATGTACATGTGGGGAAGACATTTCATATATGTAACATGAAATTAAAACAGTCAAAACTTGATTGCAATGGAAGCAAAATTTTTGGTTGGTCACCTTTTGTTAAATACATTTTACTAAAAGATTATTTTAAATCTGAAATAGGTATTTTTCAAATTCAGTAGTTTAAATTTGCATTTACATTTTATAATAATATATTAATTTTTATCATGTTTTTCTGTTTTAATACAGGGACTGTACAGTTTAATTTTCCATCAGTGTGCATTTAATTTGCAATGATTATTATGTATCATTATTAAATAAATACAATTTGAAAATATCATTTTTCATACTCTTCACTCTTTCTACACGAAATCCCCATATTATCGATAATTTCCATTTATATTTCACGTTTCATTACCGAGCCGATGGCATTTTATAATAAAACCAGATGTGGGTACGCATTGCCTACACACAGCAATTTTGCTATTCATACCTGCATTCGGGTACGCACAGACACTGCCAAATAAAAACATGGGCAAAATACGTTGCACGAAAATAACCCCTTTAATACCACCCTCACAAAGGACTGGACTGACTGACAGGACCGAATAACAAGACCGAATGAAAAATGCTAATAACTTTTTCATTTCTCAAAGAATAAATTATAACTCTCAAATTTGAAATATAATAAGATTTCATCATTTTATGGATTAAAGGAAAAAAATCTCTTTAGAAGCCAATAGAAAATGTGACATTACCAACACTGATAATGACAGGACCAACATCGACAATGGCAGTACCAAAAACATAACCTAATAATCTTGGAAATAAATGGTACCAACCATGCCAACCTTCAAAAGCAATTAAGCGCTTCAAAATATATTAATTTGTATATTTATATTATTCATGTGAAAATGATTGTTCTCCTCAACTCCTATAGCATTTTTTATTGGCTCAATTGACCTTGTTAATAAAAGAATCAGTAAATTGGAAAGAAGATTTCAGAAATATACACAGCTTGTTGTAGAAAGTAGAGCTTCACAACATGAAGACATATCTGACACAGCTTCAGTTATCAGTGGAAAAGGAATGGACAGATACCATACAAAAGGTATATTATACAGTGTAACCTACCTGCAAAATATACCTAATCCAACACTGAGTATTTCAACATCATAATTTTACCGACACATGTTAATGGTCCCAAAGTATGCCTATCCCTACAGAAAACACCTGAGTATTATAATGTCACCCTGCTTAATCCTGGTTATAATTGCAATAATTTCAACTGACGTTTTGATTTTTTTTATATGAATTTAACAGGATTTTTCTCAATATCACGAAAAAATAAAATCACATTTTAGTCTGAAATGATTAAATTGCAATAACAAATGCATGCAATAATTATCTTCCTATATCTAATAATTTCTGAATTAACAAAACTCCGGGATGTCAGTGGCCAAGTGGTCAAAGTACTTCATCACTAGCCTGTCAACACTTAGGTTGTGAGCACATACACTGCATTGTGCATGCCTTTCCGATCTTAAATTAATTGACTAAGATTCCCAGTTTTCCTGTTGATGGTTCTCTCTAGCCACGTCATCTTTCTCCACCAATAAAATGTGGCCACTGTAATGTTGACAATTGGACTTCAAGCACCAAAGATCAATCAATCTTTATGATACAGAGATGAAATTGTTCTATGCAAGCCTATACCTATCTGTAGTTTTTTTGTTTTAACTCCATAACAATTTTTTTTTTTTTTGTAGAATACCAAAGTTTTTAATTTGAATATATCATTTCAGAAAAAGAAGCAAAGGAAATTAACAAATTTGCTGGATATTTCACAATGAAACAAAGTGAGTATGATAGTTAGATGATAAAACAAGCTGGGTCTTCAAACTACATGTAGGCTCTTCTTTTATACTTGAATTAAGATAAATGGATAAAGAGGCTGTGTTTAAACCTCAAAATTTTGTCTAAAAACAGACTAACCTGTGTATCTAGGATAATTTTAAGGCATAGCATGCTCTAGATAAATAAAATTCAAATGCATTTTATGTTTAAGAAAATGAAAATTTAACTGAATTATGCTGTGCACCTTTTATTAATATTTCTTCAACAGCTTTGACTTCGTAAATGTATGAAATTGTTAATTGTTTTAAATGAGAAATCAAACTCATTATCATTATCTTATATGATTGTTATCTGATTTGTCAATTACCCCTTGGTATGCTTGGTAAAAAATACTTTTACACAAAACCTCATTTAGCAGATTAATATTTTGTATACCTTAAAATAATATTTGTTTTGGTTATATTTAGCATTCCTGCCAGGTAGAAGTGAAAGGGTAAAGAATATAGCCAAAGTCAGCATGTCTCAAGGCAAAGTCAATACTGTAAGTTAATGATATACATGTATATAGCCAAAATCAACAGGTCTCAAAGTAAAATTAATACCTAAAGTTCTAAAATTGAATAGCCCAAGTCGGCTTTTTTTCAAAGTTAAAGTACTACCATTGGTTCTCAAATTATATAGCGGAAGTAAGTACATCTCGAAGTAAAATTACTTTTGTTTGTCTTCAAAATATATAGCCGAAGTCAGCATGTTTATATGAATTCAAAACCATAAGTTCTCATACTTTATCCAGGGATCCAATTGTCTCAAAGAAAATTATTACTGGAACTTATCACTCTATATAACGTTTTTAAAATACATAGATATGAAAAATAGGAACTTTTGGATATATTGTAAAGAAACATTGATCACCAGGTAAGAAAATCTGTCTGATTAAGGGTTGTATCATCTGAGGACTGGCTCCTGGTGTTTTTGGACAATTTAAATATATGACTTCTGACTATGATTATATTTTATGACCGTCCAGCTTGACCACTAGTATCTAAGTAGTGTATCTAACATACATGCAGGTTTCGATTGAACCTGTATGCATGAATTTCTCATTGACTTCAGATTTAGCCCATGATTTCATGAGATAGATCTGAAAATTTCTGTTTTTCCAATGAAGAATTTTCATGGATAGTTGTCTCATTGGCATCCACATCTCCAATCTAAACTTAAATGGCATAAGTTACTCTGATATTTACCTAGTCTATGTATTTTTTCTGAGATTTTCTTATAACACTAGTCTCCTTTATTCGTCTTTCAAAAATGAAAATCTTGTTTTGAAATAAAGATTTTTACAAAATTTCAAATTGTATTCACAATGGTTGTATTTTAGTTCTAACATTTTTCTTATTTTTTTTTCAGGTAAAAAAAGACACAGGAAAGCCTAAATTTGTAGAGGTACAGTATGAGTATAATATTGAAAAGGAGTAGGTTCAGTAAGACCCCTTTATGGCCCCAAAATATAGCAGTTTTACAAAATTGTTAAAATGTAAACTTTTAGTTATTTATTGGACAGAATAATGATTCTGCTACATAAATATGGGCTGTTTTTGACAATACAATGCACATATATTGGGTAATAGAACCATTAAGTCATGCTAAATTACTGAAATCTCCACAATTCTAGCATTTTAGTTAAATTTTAGACAGTTTCCGTGTAAAATGAAAGTGGCCGCATTTGTGTTCATCCTTAATATTGAAATGTAAGTTATATTTGATGATAATACATAACATATATAAAGGTTGTGGATGAACACGGATGCAGCCACTTTCATTTTTGACAAAAACCATCTGAAAAGTGGCATTTTTCGGCATATTTGGTAGATTTTTCATATTTAAGCTTAAATCGGATCGATTTTAATGACTAAATCAGTTAAAATCTTTTACATAAACTAATTGATTCAAATGAAATAGACACTTAAGATGAACTTGAAATTTGAAGCCAAAATTGGTCCTTAACGGACCTACTCCTTTGAACTTCATTTTAATGTCTTAGTCAAAACAACTGCATTATACTGCTTTTAAGATATTTTAAAGTTTACTACTCATCCCAACCCATTTTCAGATTCATTGTAATTGAAAATATGACATAAAATCACTAGGCCAAGCATACAATTATATGGACTTGTCAGCTAGCATTACCATATTGGTACTAAACAGTAAACATTTATCATAATTTGTTATGAACTATATCCCCCATTATTTTGATTGGGTTAATAATAATTGACATATAATATTTCTCTACAACTACATGTATAATAATCCCAATACACTGTCTACAGCTTTACCAGTATCCTGGGTATGATGGTATAGAGTTAACTCCCTTACCTGATGATATCCCAGCCATAGAAATGTTGAGGAAGGCAACAGAGGCTCAAATGGAACTGTACAAAAAGGTATATAGAATTGTTTAGAAAACATGTTCATATATTGAGAAATAAACATGATAGAGATCAAGTGAAGGAAAAGAGAACCCATTGCACAAAAAAGGAATGTGAAATTGTTATTAAAATATTTATGGGTAGGGAATTAAGGAAATTTCATAAAAAATAGAAACATGAAACCCTACACAAAATCATGAAACTTGAATCTCAGCTTTAATCTAGAAACTTTTGGTTTGAAAAATCAAGTTCCTGCAGAAAAAAGTGTAATTTATTCAGACTCATTATGTTTTTTTATCGTTATGTGCAACCTATTTATCGTAGAGTGGTTGTACCACACACAAATTAAGGCTTAGAAATAAGAATGTCTGCTTGCAATGATACTTGTACAGGAACTTAGAATAGATAATGTCACAGCAACAGTGACATCATGTACATAGAGAGCGGTAGTGGGAACCCCTCATGTGCAATTCTTAACACTATTCTTATAGAGTCAAAAATTCCCTAACAAAATTTTACATTTAGGGAGTATCACAGGTGAATATTAATATTTAATCTAAAAAATATTCCAGTTTATATAATCCTTCATAATGGTGAACAGAAAAATTGTTTGTTACAAATGTATTCATATTTTAAAGCAAATTGAGAGTTGTAGATTTGGAATGGGATGGGATCTAGAAAAAAATAGATTGTCAAACAATCTTTCACCTCACCAAGCTATGAAGTATTTCAATTATTACTGACATTTACTCCCCTCTTTCCAGCATGCACCCTGGATCCCTCCCCCTAATTTATGTGACATCTGCTAATTTATTGATCTGAAGTTCTGAGCTCATTTTTGCTCACCCAGAGGTAAATGTGTGCTAACTTTCACTATGGATAGAGAAGATCTGATGGAACAGAAATGTTAAGATGTTGATATCTAGATACAGTTCATTTACACTAATGGCTTATAAACTATAATAGTTCACTGCTACTTTAGTACTAGCAATCTTGATGTACATTTATTAAGATGCATATAAACTGTTCATTTGTATAAATATAAAATGTACACCCATAAACTGTATTCGTAAAGATATATAAACATAGTTAATATATATATCATTACAAATGAACAGTTTATATTCACCTTTGAAAATGGACATATTATATGCATCTCAACTGATATAAAGTTTATTTGCATCTATTAAAACAGATGTGCATTTAGATTTCTCCTACATTTAAATATAGCTGTGTAGGGTAAATCTGTAAACAACAAAAATTATCAGCATAAAAGTGAATTGAAGTCATAATTATATTCTTGTCTTTAATGCTTGAGAGTGACCATTGTTGAAGACGTTCAAGCAACAAAGGCTTGTCAAAGTCTCTAGTTAAATACTGATGAAAATATATGTAAATTGATTTTCTTTAAAAAAAAAATCAATGAAATGATCATATTTTATAATGATTTCTATGTTAACTTGAACAGAAAAGGGGATCAAATAAGGTAAAGTATCTATAAAGGGACATAACTCATAGTCATATATAAAGGGAGACAACATTTGGTTATTTATTTTCTGTAAGTTTTTGTTATATCTTATGAACAGTGACATGTTACTTATATCATAGGTATAATTTTTTTTATATGCAGTATTATGCAAGTGTTGCAATTTAATGAAAATCTCACATTTATTTTTTCTACAAATGTTCGTCAATTCTACATATTTTATTCCTGAGACTTGCTTTGATTCTTTCTTGTTCCAGTAGTAATTGCAAGTTTGTAGAACCATTGGCTCATTTCAATGAAATTCTGGATTAACTTTGGTTATATATAAAAAGGTTACTGTTCAGAAGAAAAACAATGTAATATATTCAGATATTCATTTCCATTATTTATACAATACTACCTTGGTGTGGCTTATTATATTAAATGATTTGTGTCATATGCATGCAATATCCCTTTATTTCATATTTAATATATTATTAACAGTGATTTGGAATGTTGTAACCTATATCATGAATATTTCATATAATATGATAGTTGGAAAATTGTTTATATTTTTTTGTACTTGCTTATGTCAACAGCTATGCAGGGCATTATGCATAGGTATTATGTAGGTAGCTACAAATACTTGGGTTAATGATTCCCTGTTTCAGCTTTCAGTTCAAATATTTAAATGATGGTTACCTTAAATGGACGACTGTTTTATGTTTAAGCACAAATTAAATGGAAATTCAGGATGAGAATATATTAATGTGATACAAGTACGAACCCTGCTTTGTACTGCTATCACAGATACACTGATCTGGATTTTAAACATGCAAATTCACATGGTAACAGTCTGCAGGAAGACATGACACCCTATGCATTGACTCAGACTATACTCCATAATGCTGGAATGCTTAGCAGAGAAGCAGCAAATACCAATTTAAAGGTCTTTTATTTGACCTGGCATATTTTCAAACTCATGACCTTCCCCACTCAAGGCAAACAAGCTGCCACGAGATAAACTTATGTTGGATCTTCACAGTATCATATTGTTACCTGACCTAACATGATACAATGCTTGGAAATAAGGTGCAAAGTATTTTATTCAAGTTGCTGTTAATACAGTAATATGTTTCTTTAAATCCTTTGAAATTAGGGTGGGCATCTCACTCATGCAAATTTTAAACTCCTTGGCTATTGGCTACACTTTTGGTCCATTTTAGTTTTATCCTCTCGTCAACATGTGTTCAAGTTTTGGATTTCAAATATTTTGACCTTGTGCCAGTACTGAAGAGAAATACATTTTCAAAATGCTTATCAGGTGCAGTAAAATTGGTACCATGAAATTTATTTAAGTTATTAAATCTACATTTAGTAGCTATTCTTGATTGTATTTGGTATGTAGATTTGTTTTGAAAGGAACATATGTCCATTCGACAATAAATTGCGTTAATTTTATATTGATATGGTCCCTTTGACAGGGTTTTTGGGTTAGGTTTATGTAACCAGGAACTGTGTCTAATAAGTCCACAATGTTTGGTATGTAGATTTGTGGTAATGTTATGTTTAGTTTGTATATATTGTTTGACTTGTCTCAGTTTCATGCTTCAAAGGTTTGGTAAATATATGTTTCCGTTTAAGAAATATGCATGTTTAAAAAATTATTAATCCCACCGTTTTTTTGCGCCTGTCCTAAGGCAGGAGCTTCTGGCCTTTGTTAGTCTTGTATGATGTTTAATTTTATATTAAATATAATTTTCGGGTTGAGTATGACGTCTATTATCATTGAACTAGTACACATTTTGTTTAGGGTCAGCTCGATAACTCCTCTGGGTACAGGATTTTCTAGCTGTATTGAAAACTTGTTGGTGGCTTTTGGCTGTTTTTCTGCTCTTTGGTTGGGTTTCTCTTTGACACATTCCCTATTTCCACACTCAATTTTATGTGTAAAATGTATATTTTTTTCTAGATTTGTTAATTGATTTAAATGTTTAATTACCTGATATAGATTATTGAATTTTATGAATGTGGTAGTTATCAGTATTTTCATAATTTTTAGCACATTATATGGGAGTTAGATGGGTTTATTTTTATTATTAATGTTGACTGTAATGGCTTCCATACCATACAAATGTGTGTGATGATGAATATTTATCATAAAGAAAAAAATGTAACTTTAAGATATGTCCTCTATTGAAGGGTTTAAGTAATAAATATGATATACTGCTCATGTGTCGATTAAGTACTTGTGAAGGGGTTTGAAAAGCAGTAGTTTTTTAAGGTACTCAAAGCAGTAAACACATTGTACAATTATTTTAACTTATTTTTAAGAAACAAATCTCATGAAATTTTCACACATCATTGGGATCGATGGAAGAAAACTCTGTGGTTTTTTTTCACAACTTTTTTCTTGTAATATTACAGAGATACATGCCTTTAAAAGTCATTTAAAAGACAATTTACCACATTTCACACACTAATTATAGTATGCTTGTATTGATTTTGTATTTTAAACTGTTCACTAAAATACATGTTTGAAATGGTGATATGTCATTGCTTTTTAACTTTTTATTGAGAATGACAATACATTTTTTCAGCCAGTTTACAAGCCATACTATGAGAAATGGTTTTATTGTGAAGCATCCCAAGCAGTATTTCAGGTGAGTAATGGTAGAATGATTCTTATTTTATTTCTTAAATTCTGCTCTCTCTAAGTAAATAAGACACACTTTACACATAGCAGATTTTATGTAATTTAGTTGAAAATTTTCAACCATATATTAATGAGTTTATCAACCTATCTTATACCAGTATATTGAAGACAAGTTATGGCTTTATCAACAGTTATATATAAGCTATTTTTATTTTGACAGGATTTGTTCTGGTACCTGTTCCTAGATAAATACCAGTCCAGTAAGAATTCTCAGGTTCGATTGTTTAACAGATGTGCACATAACTTTGTCAAACTGATGATGTATGTTAACCATCCAAGATTCAGAGATGTCTTTTTCACTGTAAGATTTATTTTAGATTTATGTTAAACATCCCAGATTTAGACATGTGTTTTTCACTGTAAGATTTATTTGATATTTAAGTCAATTCTTGTAAACCCTGTAGGCTTGGTTAAAAGACAATGTATTTATAGGGCAATTATTTTTTTAATATCAGATATCAATTTGTATATAAATTAGGAGATTAAGTTTGGATGCCAATAAGACCACTGCTCTACTAGAGACTAAAGAACATACAAAATGTAAACAGCTACATTTGTTCAACAATGAACAAAACCAGTAACATTTATTAAGCTGTATGTGGTAATAATAAAAAAAAAAATCCAGAATGTTTATGATTTATTCATCAGAATTATTCCAGTGTATAATGTTTTTAATTTGTGACCAAGCTCTTATTTATCTAACAGGATTATGCCAGTTTAATTTCCCAGGCTATCTATGCAGCATACTGCCACTCTTTCCCTGACTCATACAGACAGTTTGGGGAACAGTTTAAAGAAGATATAATCACACTAGTGTACGATTGGATAACAGGTTTGTTATAGAAATTCTATAATATTTCTATTATGGATGTGGCCTGTTATTTATTCTATAAAATATTTGAAAATAGCTAGAAATAAACTTTATTTGGCAAAGTAATTTGATAGTAGATATAAACACTAATATCATTTGCAGTTGGATAAGCATCTACTGCAAATCAATAAAGTATGTGTAAAAGTTGATCATTGGCTTAAATCTGTTCCAAAGGGAAAATTTGAATTATGAATTAACATTAACTGCTAGTAAGATTTATTTTTTTAGAACACCTAGTTCACATTATTTATGCCTCATTTTTACAGGTATAAAACCAGCCCCTAGATTATGGATGAAGTGGAACATGAGTAAGCTAGAACCTCCAGATATCAACATTAGGGAGGAGATGATCAACTCACAGAAGAAGAAATGTAAGTTTATGTTCAATAATGATGATTTTTTAAGATCAATCCCATTAAGTATTTTAAAAAGGAATTGACCTTACATCATAATTTTGAGTAATAAAGTTTTACTTATTTCCACATTTCTACAAACTTAAAAGAAGTAGAAATACAACATATTAAGCTGCATAAATGCCTTAAATGTCTATCAATGAAACAAACTGTCTGATTTCATTTTGTGTGAAGATCTTTTGCAGGATTACAAAATAAGGAGATATTATCTGACTGCCAATGAAACAACTATCTGCAAGAGGATAAACGATGTAGATATTTGAAACTTTATATTAACAAATAGCCTTCAACAATGAGCAAACCTAATACTGCATAGCATGCCTAGACAGGACAAAATGTATTATAATTCAAACCAGAACGTCCAAAGCATGTGTGTAAATGTAATAAACAAAAAGCAAATATGATGTACATTCAACAACAGCAACCTCTTAAGTACAGACTGTTAAAATGAAACAGGCTAATATAGAAGTCCATATTTCATTCATTTATATTTTATTCATTTAAAAAAATTATGAAAAATTTCACTTTGTAATGAAATATATTTTAATAATTAGATGATTATATTACTTTTTTTAGCATCTTCCAATATAAACTCGAGTTTCTTAGACAATCTGTTATCTACCAATTCACCTAGTCAGTACACCTCCACAACATCTCTCAACCAATCCATGTCTATGGCAAGTGGATTTGGTGGGAAAAGGAGACGTGGAATCCACAGAAAGAGGAGCTCAATTGCATCCACATCGTCCAAGATTAAAAACTCTGGATCTGCCAGCTCATCAAGAGATGGATCAACTGTTGACTTCTCCTCTGACTCCATGAAATCTTCTCCTGGAAAGCATAAGCCAAAACAGAGACCAGTGGATCCAAGGAAACTAATGGATGCCTTGACACCTATAAGGGAGACTACTCTAGAAGATATGTATGAAAAACATGATACTAAGACCTCTACATCACATTCTGCTGTGAAAGTTCCATCAAAGCTGTCTGAGAGGATGGTTCAGGAGGTAGAGGCATAAAATTATTATAACCATGTTTGGAAAAGATAATCTTTTCTAAAAAGAAATTCACCATTCAGCATTTTGTAAATATAATAGGTTTTTTTGGTCAATATTGATAAGATGCAATTCAGCTTATCTAGAAAATATAAAGTACAATGGAATAATAAATCATTTTTTTAAAGTATTTTTGATATGTTGTTTTCTTTTTCAGTCCCATCCAGCGTGTGTTGGTCCTACATTCAGTCGATGTTCTTTCAACATAAATGGCCAGAGTCCCTTACTGTCACATTATATGTATATGAAGCACCTACAGTATGACAGTGGACAAAATGTCAGAGTGACCAGGACAGAAATGGAAAATCTACCTCCATATCCTTTTGATAAGATGATTATGCAAAAGAGAAAACTAATCTTAGTGATGCTTTTATTTGTTTTTAGTTATGTTACTTATCATATAGAAAATGGGGTAATTTTCACATAGAAAAAAAGATTATGGTGTTTCAATTCCTAACAGGTAATCACCACATGAATAGAATAAAAAAGCAAAGGCACTTTTATTGCTATTCTGCATCAGAAATTCACAGTAAAGTCTTTAGCATTAGCAAAACTCTATGAAAAAAAACACAGCAATTTCACTAAATAGCATGAAATCTCAAGTCTCGTCCCATAGAGGTCACTTTCTATGGGTTTTTGTAAGTCCCTAATAAATTTAACCTGATTTAGGAGACTTCATACATATAAGGAATGACACCCACACAATCATTTGTTAATTTTAACATCTGCTTATTATACTTCTACTGTAGGTTAATTTTGTTTGTGTATCAATCTAGACTTCGTTCTGTGGGTTGGGTCAATACAAAATTAAAGTCACCAAAATTCTTATAAAAAAATTCTTGCATATATTGTATCAGATAAATGAACCATCCTCTGTGTTTGTCTCCTCTTTTATGAAACATATTGTGTCTACCAGAAGTCTCCAAGTATATTTTTCCTTAACCTGCCTACATTAGATACACCAACCTATAGAGAAGTTATCAAGGAATCCTTTAAGAATGTGAGGAATATGCAGAGACAATACGAGGTGTAAGTACCTTATTCAAATGAAATCTGAAATATATTTTCAGGTGTATCATAGATACAGAAAATAGAACTTGAAAATGTGGCCTGTATTCCAACAAATATATAAACTCAGAAAATATGTATTTGATTTTCAACGAAAGCATTTACCTAAAAATATGCAAACTCAGTTGTGAAGAATATTATTTTAAAATACACAGAATAAGCAAAACGTTTTTATAAGTGGTTGTCAAGTTTCATCATGTCATGCAATAAATCAGGACACAAATAAAAACAGAGTAACTGTTCATGTTTGAATTATTTGTTATTTGATAAATGTTGCAGAGATGTTAAATTCAGCACTTTCGTCTATTAGAAAAAAAATTATCTGCTTTGTAGAAAAGTTTTAAGTTATACATTTGTACCGAAGAATGTGCTATAAACAAATCTCTTGTAAACTTCAAAAAACTTGTGTGTGGAACATTTATATTACATTTCTATTGAAACTGTATAATTTGTATTTGTTTTATAGGTTTTATGAGAAGAGTTCGAAGGAGAATCGTGCTTCTTTAAAGAAACATAGACTTTTGAAGAAGGAGTATGAACTAAAGGAAAGTGCTTTGTTGGCTGATCCAAAACAAGTTAAAAAACTGGTGGAACTTATATTATTGGATCTTGATGTGAGTATAGATATAAAAAGGGGGGAATTCAGGGAGAAATTTTATTCTAAGAGAGGATGCATATAATGATTAGGTTAGATTAGAAAAGATTTCCTTAGATAATAAATAAAATATATTTAAATCCTTAACTTTGTGACAAAATAATTGCAATTCTGGATTTTTTAGAAAAATGGTGTTAGTGTTAGGTACTTCATTAAATATTAATTTCAGAAGTTTCACTTTTTTCTACATTAATTTCTTTGTGCAGTTTTTATAGCATCCTTATAAATGATGTGTGGGCAAATTATAATATCTTAAACAGAGATATTCTTCCTTTGTTAACATTAGATTTAGGGTTTTCTTGACATATTTTCAAGAAAGGGCTATGTAATACATGTATGTATAAGATTGAATTTTAAGATAGTTTTTATTTGTCTGTCAATAAAACAAGAATCTGAGAAAGTATTATTCATGACAATTATTTTGTTTTTTAGACTGATGATGAAAACACAACATCAGGGGCTGACGAGGCATTAGAATTAGCAATGAAATCAGTTCAGGTTGCTTAGTGCAGAGGATGAGGCATTAGAATTAGCAATGAAATATGTAATGGTGGCATAATACAGTCATATAAAACCTGTATAAAATTAGGTATGAAGTCTGTTATTGTGGTATACTGAATACATATTCACTATGATGAGAAACAATGGAGTATATTCAAATTATAGACTTTGTAAATTGTAAAACATTGAATGGTTTTACTGACAATATTGTAGTCATACCATTATATGAAAAATCATATGTACCTTAAAGTTAATCTCAACTGTTTGACACTTTTTTAACAATACACTTTACATAAAGTTTTGCATTTTTTTATGCACAATTTACAGAAAATATTTTTTGTCTTCAATATTAGTGAAATTTTTATTTTCAAATATATTACTTTTTTAGATATCTGTTTTCTATATAAATTTATTTTTTTAATATTTATGCTGTTAGATGTATTAAAGTGATATTTGATTTTGTTATAAATGGTTGTGTTAGTTCTTAATATTGCTTGGTAGAATCAATCAGTTTAGGTTTTTATTTCTTCTAACTGAGATCATCTCTTGTCATATTTTTGTTTGATCAGTTTGATAAAAATATTTCTCTTCACTAGTGAAAAATCTGTTCTTGGAAAATGATTGGTCGAAATTTAAGTATGATGTCAAATTTTCTTGTTTTTTTTTTAAACATGACATCACGAAAAAGGTGACCATGCCTGATGACCTTACATCAAAAGTACACAACTTTCCACAAATCTTTGCAAAGGAAGTAAAAAAACGCATTAAAGAAACAAATTCCACCACTAAAACTTGTGTATTATGATATATTTTCCCCTCTCAACAGTTACATTTGAATTATTAAAAAAGCTCTGCTCAGCAAGTCTGCGCTTTAAAGATTCAAATTTGACAGTCTTGAGTGGAGAAATATTGTAACACACTTGTTGCAGTGGTGAAAATTATATTTATCATAATCTATAAGTGCAAGTCATAAAAGAAAGTTACTTCACTGAACTGTAGTTCAAGTTATCAGTGTCAGATTTATTGATTGATGATTTGGTATCTGATGTCAAGTATCTTGTAGTGATATTTAAATTTGATATATGATAGTTCTGTTGTTATTTCAATGTTGGTATAACATTTAGTGAAGGAAATAAGAGATAGAAAATAGAAAGCAAGCTACTAAATCTAGAAGATGTTTTTTTTATTCAAATTAAATTGAGCAATATTGTAAGATGCTTTATATTATATCCAGAGCAATCAGATTTGAGAGTGAGAGAGATATTGTTCTAATTGTATGGTGATAAGCTATTTAAAAAAACTATTTTTATATTGTTTGTTAAAAATGTTTGGTTATATTATGTTGTTAGCCTTGAAAACAATTATTTTGTATCCTTTTTTGTTTTGTTTTTTTGTATAACAAATATATTAACTTTTAATAATTGATTTATATTTGGCTGTTACTGACTGTGATACATTGTACAATAAATTGTTGTTTTATTATCTATTACTTAATTTTATTATACTTCACGTTAAAATGCAATATTTTGATTGGCTTATATGAGGGTGTCAATTTTCTCTATCACATGGGTGAGCGGGTGACAACGTAAATAGTACCCTCTCGTCCAGATCAATAAAAAATCAAGGACAATGAATATCAGTAATGTTGTTATGGACGTGGCGTCTAAGAAAATACTTTTAAAATAAAATTAATCTGTTTAAAGACAATAATGATAGGACATTCAGTATAATAAATTAAATAACACATACATGAGAGGGAATAGATTAGATTTGTACCCCTCAAAAAGGCATGGTCAACCTTGGCTTTGCCGCGGTGGACAATGTTTTCTCCAGGTAACAATTTGCTCTTTCACCCTCTCAGCCATGTGCTATTTATATAAAGAAATGAGTTAATTGCTTTGAAATCTAGCTAAAAGACAATATAAAAAGCACTATATTATTGTTTCCAATGATTATATCACCAAGTTGATCTTTATGGATAGTATTAATAAGTCCCTACATATAAAAAAGGAGATGTGGTATGATTGCCAATGAGACAACTGTTCACAAGAGACCTGAATGACACAGACATTAATAATTATAAGTCACCGTACGGCCTTCAACAATGAGCAAAGCCCATGCTGCATAGTCAGCTGTAGAAGGCCCAGATAAGACAGTGTAAAATAATTCAAACTTGAAAACTAACGGCCTTATTTATATAAAAAAAAATGAAAGAAATATAAATATGTAACACATAAACAAACGACAACCACTGAATGACAGGCTCCTGACTTGGGACAGGCTTAGTTAAACATACCAGTCTTGGGAAATTTCTGATATCAAGGCCTGAATTATACCATGGAAAAAACAAAGAATGTCTTAAAATAGACACATGATATTTGAACTTGAACTCATTATTAATGTTTGATATCCTCCATTCATTTTAGGGATCCAGGAGGGTACCCCTTAAATCAAAAAGTAATGTCTTAAAATAGCCTCAGATCACTTTTTTACAAATAAACCTATGTTAAAGGTCACATGTTCTCATAAAAGAGACATCAGGTTGCAAGGTCATTCACTAAATCATCCAAGATTGCAAGTGTCGAATCCACATTTTTGTCTAGCATGTGATATAAGTTGAAACTGAACTATCTGGTGTTGGTGGCATCTTTACATTTCAGACGTTAGAAGACCTGGATGCTTCATATCTTGTATGCAGATACTTTAAAGTCTAAGTATCTGTCGTTCATATATCCAATGTCCTTGACCTTATTTTCATGGTTCAGTGACTGCTGGAGAAAAAAAAATTCACTTGTCATGAGTATTAGGGTAACTTTATTTAGTATTAAGGGTTCCTTGCGAATTCTTCATGTTTGTCAGTCAGGATTTAACTGACCTTGACCTCATTTCATGGATCAGTGAGCAAGGTTAAGAGTTAGTTGATGAGGTCTGTTTCTCAAATTTTGTAAGCTGCAAGATAACTATATGTGGTGTATGGCATGTCTTTCTGGCAGGTATCATTTGACCTTGACCTAATGTTCATGGTTCATTGGTCAATGTAAAGTTTTTGGTGTTTTTTTCTGTATTTCAAGTACATGTACTGGTAATCGGTGAACTATATTTAGTGTATAAAATGATTGTTAGGTATACACATCATTCTTGTAAGTCTCATATGACATTGACCTCATTTTCACAGTTCATTGATAAATGATATGTTTTCCTATTTCAGGCTGTTTTTCAAATTTTTAAAGTATAATGTCAGCTGTTGTTGGTGAATGAAATAATTGTAAGGGTACATGTCTGTCTAGCATGTATTATCTGACCTTGATTCGTTTACATAATTCAATGGTCAATGATACATTTTCTCAATTTTTGTCAGTCTTTCAAATATTATAGCAACAGGTCTATATTTGGTGTATAGGGTGATTGTAAGGTGTACATGGCTGTCTTGCCTTGTTCATCTGACCATGACCTCATTATCATAGGACATTGATAATGTTAAGTTTATGTAATATTTGGGATACAAACTTGTCAGTACGTCCATCTGTCCTGCTTCAGTTTATAAGTTTTTGGTCAAGGTAGTTTTTAATGAAGATGAAGTCCAATCAACTAGAAATTTAGTAAACATTTCACCTATGCTATGATCTTTCTGACTTGAATTTAAAAGTAGAGATTGGTCCCACATTTCACGGTCCACTGAACATAGAAAATGATAGTGCAGGTGGGGCATCCATGCACTATGGACACATTCTTTTTTGGTTATAGATCAACTCTAATTGCTCAATAAAATTATTGTGTAAAATATGAAGAAGAGACTAATGTGATTATACAAAAAAAAATAGAGGTTAGCATAATAAAGGACATCCCCAAGTCAAAAAGAATGTAGTCATAGACAAACAATACAGTCCATTTAAAATTTAGCTTATTATTTAAGAACATTTCTCCTATATAATGAGTAGGTCAGCGATATATTGTGTAATAGAATATGACTGTCAGGTGTAAATGTCTTTGTCAAAAGTAGCTTGACCTTGACCTCTTCATTGTTGAACAATCAGCATTAACAGTTATCTTTATGAAAGTATTAAGTAACTGTATTAAATAGTGATTATAAGGTTACAACATGTCCATGGAACCTAGTCATAACAACTCAATTTCATAGTCACTGTTTATACAAGTTCAACTTTAAAAAAAATAGTTTTAGATATACATGTTGGCTAATATGGGGTAATGATCACAGAAGAATAAAATTTGATAAAACAAAACCTGAATACCATCTTTTGAACCATATGTTCATCTAATTACAAACTTAATATGACTATAGGCCATGGGATGAAGAAGTCTCCTTTTGATCTTAAATTCACAATGTCAAAGGTCAAGGTCACACCACCAATGCAAACCCTGTAAGGAGGTCAAGAGTTTGGTATTTTTAGATAATTTATGTTGAATTTAATTGAAGGTCACGGTGCATAGAAGTTTTGTTTCTAGACGAGATTGTTTGAGCTTTAAATATAAATGAGATCTTGACCAATCTCAGTTGGATAATTGGCCTTGTCAACAGACCAATTGAGAGGGAATTTGATCTTCCTTAAGAAAGACTGATTCGAACCGTTTGCCAACCTTCGCTAAACTTTGCTTGAATATTTCTATTGGTGGCATTATGGGAAAAGTTTCGTTTCTAGACAATATCTACTGAGATTTAAACAATTTGTGTTGGATAATTCGTCTATGAGTCAGTGGGAAGTCCTTCTTGATTTTGAAGCAACTTTATATCAGGTCAAGGTTACATCAGCAATCAATAATGTAATTTTAGGAAAGTGATAGTTAAACTTTTCCATTATCTGACATTGTTTTTCCGCAGACCTTAATGTCTACATCATCAAATCACAGACACAAAAAAAAACTGTTTGTTTTAGCTCAATGTCCATACAATTTACATCTTCTGACAGCAGACTCAAACTTCTCTTGAACTGAATTTTAATGTGCGTATTGTTATGCGTTTACTTTTCTACATTGGCTAGAGGTATAGGGGGGGGGGGGGTGAGATCTCATAAACATGTTTAACCCCGCTGCATTTTTGCGCCTGTCCCAAGTCAGGAGCCTCTGCTGTTGTCTATTCTATGGTCGGGTTGTTGTCTCCTTGACACATTCCCCATTTCCATTCTCAATTTTATAATCAACGATTTATTTGAGCGAATCCGTTGTTACCATTATCATTAACTTACTTTTATTTTTCTGTGGTGGTCTATAATAATATGTATTCCTAGAATGGGGAAGCTTTTATTTTGAGTATGAACGTTATGGGAGCTTATGTGGGACTTATTAGTCTTATAGAAACTTTATGTGTTATCTAGCTTTATTGGCTTTGACCTTGCTTTCATAAGCTGCGCTTGCGAGTACTTTCGGTCTGTACTTTTTTTTTAAAGGAGACAGGCGTTGAGGGGATCTGTCGATCTGATGATTTCAGTTTTTTTATGAGTTTTATAGTTGGTTCTTATACAGTGCTGCTACAATACTATACAATGTCAGTGAGAGGGTCTGGCGTCAGAATTCTTTTTTAACCGACACAATTAAAATAATATAATGGCAATCATACCACAGTGCCCACCATCCCTTCAGTTTTATAGTACAAGAGTTACATATACGTGTTTCATTCGAGGTAACTTAGAAATGTAATGGTAACAGGGATTTAAATAAGTGTATTCGTGTACTTTTTTTCGCAAATGCATTAATATGATCCGTCTGTCCTCGCAGGCTCGCATTCACCTTTTATTGAAACTTGACAGTATACATGTATGTGTAATGATAAACATTGTATGTTTTTGTGATTTATGTGTCTCTTGCACAATGGAACAGAAATAATGTTTGCGTTAACTGAACAAATATATATATAGAGAGAGAGAAAACTATAACTGATCTACGAAAGTAACGATTAAGTTAACTTATACTGTTTTTTGAAAACACAAAAAAAAACACGTTTTAAAATATAAAATATGACACAGATCATTATAAGTAAAAAAAAATCCATATATTTTAAACAACATATCGTGATGGATAACAATTGTTTGTCTAGAAATTAATTAGCAAATACCCAATCATCACAATGATTCTGACAATGACTTGTGAAAGAAATAGTGAGGTAGTACTCAATATCTAATGTCAAAACTCAATGCTCAATCATATTACTCAACAACTCGGCCACCTTAGAAGTATTTAATATTGTAACATGAGGGTCGGATAATCACATGATACACATTCATGTTCAAAGAACAAAACCTCTGATTATAACATTATGGATATCAGAACGGCACAATTTGCAGAATTGAGGAAACACCAACGACATTTTAGAAAGGCATTAGAGCAAGTGTCAGTAATGGACGAGAGGTTAAAAGATCTGAACAAAAGATATACACTCGCCTTCCACTCGGAAATGTATACCTTATGTGAAAACATAGACTTGCGAATTTCAATAGCTGAAGATGTATTAGAATTATACACTGAATTTACTCTGTTTAAATCCAAACAAATAGAGAAGGTTTTTACAAAGCTATTCTACAGTTTGAACAAGTGACTTTTAGGAATCAGATTTGCTGCCACATCTTATCTTGAATTATAATGTTTGTTTCCTAAATAAATGGTATACCCATCGTACATTGTGTTATTTGTATATTATTATATTTTATTATACTTCACGTTAAAATGCCATACTTTGATTGGCTAAGACGTGGGTGTCAATTTACTCTATCACATGGCTGAGCGGGTGACAATTTTTTTGAATGTTACCCTCTCGTCTAGACCAATCAGAAATCGATTGTTAAAGAACAATGAATTGAATTTACATCAAGGAATTAAATACAATGCTGAAGTTCTTCGTTTTGGCTCAGATTTTATTATCGACTTTTAAAATAAATAAAATAAAACATCTTGCTTGACTTTTTTTTTTTCTAATGCCCGTAACGTTGTTATGAACGTGACGTCATAGAAAATACTTTTAAAATAAAAGTAATCTGTAAAAGCCAATAATGATAGGACATTCAGTATAATAAATTAAATAACACATAGCTGAGAGGGTGATAGAGCAGATTGGAACCCCTCGAAAAGGCATTGTCAACCTTGGCTTCGCCGCGGTTGACAGTGTTTTCACGGGGTATATTGTTACACGGCAACGTAAACGGCATTGAAAAGAAAAACATCTCTACTTAGAGTTGGATTTTGCCTTCATGAGATTTATAATTTTGCATGGTTCTTATCACAGGTCTTCAACTTTGTACTTGTTACAGTTTGCTGGCTTTATAACTATTTTGATATGATATTTTGTCACCGATGAGTCTTATGTAGACGAAACGCTCGTCTGGTATACTAAATTATATTCCTGGTACTTCAGATAACTATTCATAGAACATTAAATTTATATATTTCATTTTTGCTTTGTTGCTGCAATTAACTTGATTGTTTCTTGCTACGGTTTCTTGAACTTGACGAGTTTCATAGTGTTAAGCTTCGGTTTGTCCGATTCTAGACTACGATATGGTATGCTTCTATAGGAATCCGATGATAAAGTGTGGGATATAGGGCTAAGGTCAGGCTTACAGGATTATGCATGATAAAATCGAACACATTTGGTTTTAATTTATCTTGTTAAGACTGCTGCTACGGATCATGATAACTAATGTCTGAAACTTGATTTATATTAGAGAACTGCTCTTATTTCTAAATCACAATTTTTTAATCACATGTAACATCGTAACGGTATTATCAAGGATTTGTATAACTATACAAATCCTTGGTATTATATATATATATTTTTTCAGTTTCTTTTTTTAATGATCCATGACGAGTTCTATATAAATACAATACGTGTACGCTAAGAATTTGTATATTCTGTGGCACCGACCGACCCTTGGTTTATCATCATTGGGTCATCATTGCATCAGATAGAGTATCGACCAGTATCACTGAAAGAAAAAAAACATTAATGGATTTATTAAAAAAAGAAGATTGGTGGAGTGCCGTCTAGATTGATCTGCAAATGTTTCTAATCCGCCGTATTGCCATGAACCGGACATATTAAGACTTATCGTTTAATGCTTTTATATTTGGTACCATTTGTTTCATTTGATTGTATGTGGATCTATGTCACTAAAAGCACTATTTGTTATATAGTGTGACGGTCCGTTTTTATTTTGGATGAGGAAACCGGCCGGAGTTTGTTCAGCTTAAAAAAACCGACTTCTATTGAAAACTTATTCTATATAGAAATAGGAATATGTGGTAAGATGATCTATGATTGCCAATGAGACAACTATCCACCAAAGTTCAAATGAAGTGGATGTAAGCACTGAACCGATAGATAACTTTATTCAGTACATTATATAAAAAAGAAGATGTTGTATGATTGCCAGTGAGACAACTCTCTACAAGAAACCAGATGACACAGGAACTAACAACTATATGTCACCTTCAACAATTGTAGGCTAGTCATTCATGTAAGATTGAGTCGAGCGCACCTGTCACGTGCGGGAAGCGGCCCGAGTAAACTCACCACTGCTCACTTGTGCCCTAACAGGCTATAATATTGACCGTCACACAGTAGATCTGGGACATAATTTTTGCTTTCCCAGAGTAGATGAGACCACTCGGTCACTATTTAATTACTCTTTCTTAGCTATTTATATATTATCGCATTTTTTTCTTATAGAATAAAATAAAATATACAATATCCCAGTTTGTAGAACAAAGTTGTAAATAGATTAAACCGACGACCAAATCCCCACCATCCCATCTCCCAAATAAGTAACTGAACGAAATCAACATAAGAAACACTCTACTTATGATAAAAAAATCCATGCACTTGGATAGCAAAACCACCGGTTATTGGTCAGATCATGCACGAGTTACTTCCCATGTCCAATGTTCCCGTTGGTAAGCAAGCATTTTCTTTCTGTCAATCTGTGTGATCTTTATTTAATTTATTTATATACATGCATCCTGTTTAATAGATTGAAAGGTTAACAAAAGTAGTTGAATATTATGCACAACTGTAGCACTCCAACTTGTGCCTTAGGTAGATCGCAGGCACTTGTTTCTATCATGGGAAGACCTAGTCCAAATAATTATTACGTCTTGAAAGGCTACTATAATTTTTTTCTTTGACGCCTCACTTCGACGATGTAAGGCGTCAAAGAAAAAAATTATAATAGACTTTCAAGACGTCATAATTATTTGGACTAGGGAAGACCCACTAATAAAAAAAGCACTATCAACGTACATGTACGAGTTGGTCTTCCCACGGATAGAAACTAGTGCCTGTGAATCTTCTTTTCTTCGTAAATTCCTCCGCAACGGAGCACCCGTGTCACACGGTAGTTAAAAAAATAATAGTTCCTATATTCTAATGTTAAAAGAGTATTAGGTGAAGGGATATATTTACAGGCCATTATTTATCTTTTTATTTAAAATTTAAAACACTAAAAAACAAAACATTTGCTATGTTAAATGAGTTTTAAATAGGATGTTGATTAGATAAAAGATTTAAAATGAATACGATTGGTGCTCAAGAATTTACAGTGATAATGTTTACATCAGTTTAAATAATAATTATTGCATTATTTACATGTATATGGTAACTCATAAAATTTAAAGGTGATTTATTTTAATTGGCTATATCCTTAAAAATGGTTACGAATGGTTGTAAAAGATAAAAAAGAAAATAAATAATAATAAAAGCTTCCACAGGTTTGGTCTTGATATATGTAAGTGTCCTTAATCTGTGGTCCTTATCAAGCCTTATATTACATGATTTAAACTTTTAATGCTTAAATTCATTAAAATTTAAAATATAAAATTTAGTATAAAAAAAATTTACAACCATTAGAGTTTGTGTCCATTGGGTGATTACCATTTTATAAAGTCTTAATCCTCTTTTGTAGCAGTATTCTGTTTGTATGAGGTCCATAGCATAGATCTCTGCTAATATTTTCAATTTGCACAGTTGTCTCTGGACTAAAGTTCATTTCATTGGCTACTTTTGTGCAGTCGATAATTATTTGAATTATTAAGGACTGGTTCCCTTTGAAAGTATCATTCCATTTGTTATCTCCAACAGACTGTATAATGATTTTTTTCAAATCAGGGAAAATGTTTTGCCTTTTTTCGTGCAGAGCTGGGCACTTGAGTAGGAAGTGTTCTAATGTTTCAGTTTCAAGCTGACACAGAGTACAGTGTGCTTTTTCTTGTTCCCTTTTGAATTTCTGTATGTCACATTCTAAAAGGTATGTACCAGTCAGTAATCTGGCTTTGATTTGTGCCTTTTTTTACCTCAAATGTTACTGATGGTAGAGAGTTCCATACTGGGTGAGTCTGGTATATTTTGAGATCTGTTGTATTGCAGAATTTCAAAGTGGATTTTTCCTTCATATCGGTTTGTAGCTTACTTGTCCATTTATCGGCTATGGCTATATTAATTTGTTTTTTCCATTGAAATTTGGTTGGAAGTTTTTCTTTTAGCTCGTGAATTGGAGTTAAGCTGTAGTACTGTAAGATTTCTTGCACCCTTTGAAAGAAACTATCTGGATTTTCTGAGTTAACAATCAGTTGTCTTTCCATTAGATTCCTCAGTTTGGTGTTTTCACTTGCTAGGATAGAATATAGCAGGCTAAGATTCAGTTTTCGTATCCCAAATTTACATAAATTTCGAATAATTTTTTTCAGGATAAAATAAATTTTACTTTAGTTTCTAAATGTTCCAATATCACTTCACAATCTGTTATGATAGTTATTAATCTTCATCAGAATTTTTGTATAGATCTCTGCTGTATCTATTTTGCTGGTGATGATCTCTGGTAGTAGATGTTTAAACTTCCTAGTCCAAATAATCATGACGTCTTGAAAGGCTATTATAACTTTTGCTTTGACGCCTTACCATGCTTACAGTGACGCTTATTATTTCAACTATAATCTTCCTCACCCACCTGAGCTGCCAATTAAGTTCAGACTTAGTGAGGGAATGTGTAAAATTTTTGGTGGACACTAAAAATGTGAAAGGCTTTATATACTTAATGCAATAATTAAGGCTGCCGCATGAAAAAAAACTATAGGCAGTGTATATTTATTATTGATATAAATTGTATAAAAAAGTGGATGTACAATTGACTAAAGGTGATCACACTTGTTTAAAAGTTCTGAATCTTGACCGACTGATAATATTCAGACGTTACACAATATGTGCTGCACATTGACAACCTCTTTATGATCTAGACCTAGTGTCCCGTTTTAAATGATTTCATCCTTTTGGTCGAGCAAAAGTCGCAGAAAGTTGACATAGGGATCGTAATCTGGCAGCAGTGGTGGTGACTACAGTTTTTGACCTCCACCTTTTTGCGTATTTGACTAATTACTTAAAAAATTATAATAGATATAAATATAGCTCAACATGCAGACTTTTTATACGTTCAGGTATTTCACATCCAATTTTTTATGGAAATATTCTTTATAAAGCACAAAGGTGTCAGTATTCACCTCAGAAACTTACAAAACCTTTAAATAGACTGATTAAGAAGGGATATAATTACGATACTGTTGTCAAGTCATTAAAGATTGCATATTTTGGCGTTAATATTGAGTCACTGATAAGGGATTTGCGTCGGAACTAAAAACATTTATTCTAAAAACAGTTGTTGGCATGACACGGGTAATGTTCTTCTCATATATGCTATGATGGTAAGATACTAAACCCCTAACGGGAAGGATTGTGCCTGATGTTCATATGATGAAATCAATATCTTTCAGTCAGTTTAATTGAAGTCTGGAGCTGGCATGTCAGTTAACTGCTAGTAGTCTGTTGTTATTTATGTATTATTGTCATTTTGTTTATTTTCTTTAGTTGCATCTTCTGACATCAGACTCGGACTTCTCTTGAACAGAATTTTAATGTGCGTATTGTTATGCGTTTATTTTTCTACATTGGTTAGAGGTATAGGGGGAGGGTTGAGATCTCACAAACATGTTTAACCCCGCAGCATTTTTGCGCCTGTCCCAAGTCAGGAGCCTCTGGCCTTTGTTAGTCTTGTATTATTTTTATATTAGTTTCTTGTGTACAATTTGGAAATTAGTATGGCGTTCATTATCACTGAACTAGTATATATTTGTTTAGGGGCCAGCTGAAGGACGCCTCCGGGTGCGGGAATTTCTCGCTACATTGAAGACCTGTTGGTGACCTTCTGCTGTTGTTTTTTATTTGGTCGGGTTGTTGTCTCTTTGACACATTCCCCATTTCCATTCTCAATTTTATAAACTTAAATAAGCAATGATTAAGACTAATGGAGGAAATTGTCTTAAAACTCTATATTGGAGTTATTGCTTGTTAATGTCAATTAATGAATTTTTATAAATATTTTTGCATGTTGCCTTAAATGAAAAAGTTATAACAGTTAAATAAAACTTTTTAATAATGTAAATGATCAGCAAATCAAGATGTAAAAACAAATAAAATTTTGGCAATATAGTTTATAGTAGTCTAGGCCATGGAAAATTAATTGTTGGTTTCCCCTAACATGGGAAAATTTTAAAGACCTAGCTGGCAGGCAGGCTTTTTTTTTTTTTTTTTGTAACCATGCATAATTTTATATCTATATGTATTTTTTTTTACAGTGGAACTTTATTCTTGCATATTTCCAACACTTTTTAGTTGTCTCTGCTTCTTTTTTTAAAAAAAATTTTCACAAAAAAATTGAATGACCCAGCAGTAAAACAGTGAGCCGGTCGGGTTAGAGGAAACCTATTTTCCATATTTCCATGGCCCTTCCACTCTTCATTGGAGTGATTGCACTTAAATGAGGGTTTTTTTTACACACTTTTGTGTTTTGAGCAAAATCTAGAAAAGTCTAGATAAAAACAAAACAAACAAAACAATCAGCAGTAGACATGGTAAAAGATCAAGTTCAACATAAAATTGAAAGAGATTTTTGTCATGAATTCTCTACAATGAGAGTGTTTTTTTGTTGAATATGTACAAAGACCAATTTTTAGTGAAAGGCTCTAGATTATTTATATATCTTAGTCATTTTAAGTCACATTACAATTGGGTTTAATTTGCTATTGTAACATATATATATACATTTATTTTTATCAAGGTTATTGAAATAATATGTAAGTGTACATGGTGTATAATATCCTAATACATGTACATGAAGGCTGTACGGTGACCTATAATTGTTAATGTTTGTGTCATTTTGGTCTTTTGTGGATAGTTGTCTCATTGGCAATCATACCACATCTTCTTTTTTATACTTGGTGCCAACCAAACATTCGTTGTTTCGGTTTCGTTTAAAATTTAAACTAAAAACTTCTTCAGAATTATTTTAAACATGTGAAAAACAATGGAAAAGGGAAATCAGATTTTTTGACTCAGTTTTAAACTGTGAAATAATTAAACTCAAAGTTTTATACAGTTTTTTGTCTGGATGTGTTTCATGATGTTTTGAATTTGATTCAATGTTTTTACCCCATTAGATATATTTTATAAAGCAGTGAATCTTATAAATTATTTGGTCTGATTATTTCTTTCATGTAACTGAAATTAAATAAAATGAACTAACATTTTTAAAACATTTAATGTACCTTGCTATTTCTAAATTAGTAAAGAAGAATATGAAAGCAAATAATTTTATCAAAAATATAAGGAATAACATTTGCATTTAGTTTTGAGTTTTGGTCTTTATTTAATTCAATATAGTACTGCAGAACTCAAATCACGATATTGCCAAATCAATAGTCAAAACTCAACTAAAAAAAAATATGCATAAAAAAGAATGAAAAAGGTAAAGCTCACAAACGAAGAAAAATTACTTTTTCGATCTATGAGTTTGAATGTTCCTCTGGTATCTTTCGCCCCTCTTTCACTAGCTGCTATACACATGATATACATGTGCATGATGAATCAATTAAGTCGAAAATATTTGATAAATGAAAGAGTCCATGTAATATCATATATTTGACCAGGAGATATACATGTAATGAAAACAACTGCATGTTTTTCTGTTAGGATGAGGGGTGTATGTATCACGATTTATCCCCTAAGTCACAAATTATACATTGTCATATGATACTACCAGATAGTCATAATAGTTAATTATATCCCATATTAATTAAGGATTGACTAATTTAGGTCTCAAAAAAGTCCTAGGGTTACTTTTTGATAATTAATATGTCATTTGTCATGTTTTGCGTGCTAGTTTGAAATTGAAAAGAAAGCAAGCAGAGAAAGAGCGTCATGTTATATTGAGTTATCCACGGTATCTGTTCTAGAACTCTTGTGATATTTGTTTCTGTGACAGAATTAATCATAATCTTATAAACTTGAAGGTAGAAGGTTGTCTTGTTTAATCAGCCTGTCAGTAGGGTACAGAGGGTCCATCAGATAGACTTGTCACTAATTAATTAGCGTTATGTATATTTCAACAGGTGTGGGAGTACCAATGTAATTGTAGAGTCATTTGTAGGATAATAACAGGTATGTGAAATTATGTTTATAACATCCAAAACAATTGTTTATAATATATATATATAAAATCAATATTTATAAATGTAGCTATGTGAAGTATTTGAAGAATGTAAATTGTTACTAAGTTTTATTACTCTATATATACATGTAGGATGTCTGATTTTACTTACAAACTGGAACAGGATCGTTATGACTAGAAGTGAACTTAACAATAAAGAAATTTTGATCAAGAAAAAAGCTGAAAAAGCAAAGGTTCTTTTTTCGTATAGTTTTTAAAATTTTGTTTGGTGTGCCTTGTGTATATATGTTATAAAAAAAAAAGTATTTACAATAGACTTTGGATACTTAAATAGCTTACATGTGAATCATTTACATGATGACTTTTACACGTAAGAAATAATACGAAATGTTTATAAGTTAATAAATTATGTCAAAATTGGCTTTTCTCTTAAATAAATAAAGAAAAAAGTTCAATGAATCACAGAAAAAATTGTCTTGTGATGGTACAATGGAAGTTTATTTCTCCCGGAAATATGTAGGTTTACAATATATTTGTTAAATTGTGTATCTACATTCAGTCTTATTGTTGTTTACAAGTTTCATATTTATCACTAATCCTTAATCCTCCTTCTACACTGACTTTTAGTTTTAGATATCCTTCAAATAAGTTTGTCTTGTATTAAATATACTGAGATAGGTTATTGATATAAATTGTAATTGTACAACATACAAACAAGGATTTGTATAGTTCGATCTATTTTGACAAGACCTACCTATTGTATTTATTGTGAACTTAATCTCGTCCTGAATATGCATGAAATATTTGCCACTGGACGTTAAGCAACCAACAATCAATCAATATAATTATATGATAATATTGAAGAAAACTTTTAGATTACAGTCATGTTTTTTTACAGAATTTGAAGAAAGTATATAGTTGTCAATAATAGTTCAATTTAAAATTTCCTTATAAAAACCAATTTAAAGTCAACTGATTTGCACTTCATATGATAAAAATCCCATAGATGTGTTAAAATAAACCAGGAACTACTTGTGAGATTGAACACCAGGATACTATATTAGTATTTATAGGATAAAGTATATGAATGTAAGTTAAAGTTAATATATATATAATTATATCAATTTCAGCATTACAGGAAGATTCACATGATCGAGCACATTATAGTCCAAGTAATATTTCCACTTGATTTGTGTATTATATTAATATTAGTCAATCAAATTGTAATGTTCTCCAGGTGAAAATACTCTGTTTATTTGGCTGTCACCAGGTCAACTTTTAGGTAACACAATTTTAAATGACTGATTATTTTTCATTGTTCGTAAGTGGTTTACACATTACACAGGGATTTTAATGTTTATACATATATAAGAGGTAATATCTTACAAAATTATAACGCAATAGTCCAGATAAAAGTGGCAATTTTTACAGTGAAAATTTGCAAAGAAGAAAATTTATATTTCTTATTCATTGTTAATTATAATATAACAGTTATGATGTAAAATTGTATAACTAGACTTAAAACTGTTGATCTTTAAAATTGGCCTGAGTGCCTATTTTATAACACTGCATGGTCTACAATTTGCACATAAAAAGTTTAAGATGCATAGATGTTGAAAGTGCATTAAGTAATTGGTTGGTATAAATAATGATTTATAGCATATTTAGTTAACATTGTCTGGAAATATAAAAATATATTTGTATATGAGTTGGATAAGCTGCAATCTTGTTCTCTGTTTCATAGCTGTTACTAATATATTTGTTATGTATCATTCTGATCGTGCTAGACCCTCACAAACAGTAATTGCCGTAAAACACCCCCTTGTTGTTATAATTTATCATTCTGACGGTGCAAGAACTTCACGGTTAGTCAAGGATGTTTAACACCCCCTAGTAGTTATACTTATCAATTTATCATTCTGACCGTGCTAGCCCCTCATGGATAGTCAGTGTCATTAAACACCCCATTAGAAGTTGTTTATTCTGTATTTTCTCAAGGTTTATGGAGATATATAAAGGAGATGAGATATACATACATGTATTAGTTATTTGTCGACTTTGCAAATTAAAGTTTAGTATATGGTTTGATTTGAAGTCTTTTTTTCCATAGAAAATGGGAATGTTAAAGAAACCAACTATCAATCAATCCATAGACAATGACTTTGTATGAACATGGAATTGTGACCTAAATAATTGGAATAATACACTTTGCTCATTTTGAAATACCTAAAAACCTCAATATTTGTATTCTATACCTTAGTAAAGCTATATTTGTATTCTATACCTAAGCTATATTTGTATTTTATACAAATATAGCTTAGGTTTGTTTGTTCACCTTTATTTGTATAGAAGAATAGTAAAACAGATGATTGCAGGATAAAATGGTGTATAAGGTTTATGTTTAAGTTGAAATTTCATGGTTTTTCATTGATAAGAGAGCTGATGCTAAGAAATGAATAATCAATCAATGTTTGATAAGATCCCTTTTTCAGATAAATAAAACATGTAAATCTCTCTATATTTACTGTTGGTTAATCAGGAAGTTTTGACTGGGGGATAACACTTTTTATATCAATTAAAAGAAGAGAAAATACTTCCTTTAAATGAAGGAATAAGATTATGATACTTTATTAAATGTTTATAATTCTATCCAATGAAATATTGATTTGAACTATGAAATTGTATAAAGTGCTATTGATTTGATATTATTGCCTTCCGTAACTTAGTACAACATATATATGTATATTATTATTCTATGGACTATGTACACTCAGTGAAGTAAGTACAAGCCTAGGTAAAGTCCAATGAATAGTTTGGGTTTAGGGGTTCTTTATTTTGTTGTCCTTAGTAAATTTCATATAAATTGTTTGGTTTGCACTTAGACATGTAAGACTAGGGTGTAAGAGATAAATTATAATGAGATTTCATGCTAAGGATATTTAGCTTGTAAGAAATTGTTGACTTTGATTCAGTGATTTAGTTTATATTATGGACTTATAATGGAGACAGAAGACATGAGCTGACTCTAGGAAGTTGTTATTTGAAGTAATATAATGATTGGGCAATTTTACTTTGAAAAAAATATTTTGCTAGTGGAAAGATAACCATTTACTTGTTAAAGGTTCTACTTCCTTCCTTGGAATTAAAAAAAGTTCAAGACTTTTTAAAATTCTTTGTCATATAAGGAATTAGAAACAAATAGACTTTAATAGTTTTGTTTTGGGACTGTACTACAATATAATTAACAAATGATTAAGCAATATGTTAAAACTAAAAGACAGATGGAAATTGGTCATTGCCCCTAAGCCAAAACAAACTTATAAATTTATTTTACATGTTTATAGGATGTTTATTTAATTATAGATACGTTTCATGACAAAGTGAAATCCAGCTTGTTGATTGATATTGTAAAATATAATGAAAACTATATTATGTGTAACAGGTAAAAAAAACTTATTTCACCCTGTACATAATAGTACTTGGAGTGTTTTTATGCACCTCCATTTCTAAAAGTAACTCTAATATTCATATGATATATGTTAAAATGATGCACTGGGCAAATATTACTTCCATGGTGTAACTGACTTTTCTAATTTAAGATTTGGTAAAAAATCAATTCCAGATTAATAAAGAAATTTTAATTCATTAATATTTGACATTAGCCCAGTGCATCATTTTAACATATATCATATGAATATTAGAGTTACTTTTAGAAATGGGGGTGCATAAAAACACTCCAAGTACTATTATGTACAGGGTGAAATAAGTTTTTTTTACCTGTCTGTTGATCATATCACTGACTATTAGCGTGATTATTGTAAAGGTCCAGTATTGAATCAGTGTTTCCTGTAAAGTCTGTGCTAGACTAGAGGTTAAAGTCTTTTTAACACAGGGGCGAATCCAGCCATTTTCAAAATAGTGTGTTACCAACCCAGGATAAAGGGGGAAGGGTTTCCAATCCCTTGACCCCCACCCTGGATCTGTCACTGTAAGAAATTTAAAGAGACACTTGAGCCAAAAATTCAGTGATATGTGTTTTTTTGTCACACCTGTGACAATGCAGGACAGGGATAACCATCCTGTGGCAATGTCAGCAGTGTAAACTTATTGTATAATGCTATATATTTCAGATGGTAGAAAAACCTAGATGATTCACATAGTGTACACTAATGCCTTATGTTAAAAAGTTTCCATCTTCCATATGTATGAGTCCTAGATTTTTAAGTAAGGAAATGTGGTATAATTGCCAGTAAAAATGAAGGCCAAATGACAAAGATAAAAGCAATTACAAAAATGTATTGGTCACCCTCAACAATCTTTAAGACCCACACTTATAGTCAGTTATAATAGACTTTGAAATGAAAACATTGTGAAACAATTCAAACCAGAAAACTAATGGCCTAATACAGCACAATAAAAATGACAGACATGAACCAAAGACAACCTATGAATTACAGGCTCCTGACTCGGGAAAGGGCACATAAAGGTGGGTTTCTCAGACCTACAAGCAATAGGCTTATATATATAATTACTATACTTGATGTATGGTATGATTGGATAGTATTTTTTCCTTTCATGCTAATTTGCTAAGACCATGACCTTATTAACATGGATCATTGATTACAGACATTCAAAACAAGTTCAATCATGATAAATAAAGCAAGGGTTGTGTGAACACTTTTGTATTTTTACTTGACCAGATGTAAAAGTGCAGTAATTTATTGGTAGATGAGAATTGATTTTTAAGAGCCTTGAAGAAAAACCTTTATTGGCGTCATTGATTAGCTAGTACCCGTCTATCTGTAGTTCAATTAATATGAACTTTTTTCCTCCATAAATATTTTCCACTCTCTTTGAAAGCTGATCAGAGATTTGATTGAGACTATGGGGATTGATCAGTGGAGCATCATTAATGTATTTCTTATATACAAGCTATAAACCAATGAAATAACAAGTATTTCTGTTAAAATTGTTCCAGAATCTATTGGAGCTGCTGTGAAGATTTCAATTATTAAATATATCGTCTATTAACTGATTTTGTTATCAAATCCACCAGGAGGTACACTAACTGATTTGTTGAATCTGTTGAAATGTAAAAAAAAATATTTTATTTACCCGTAAGAAAATGTTTGTTTTGTCATGTTTTAAATTCAATAAATTTAATATGTTTACTATATTTCAGCCGATACAAAATATATATAGGAATAATATGTTTTAAATGTAGATTTATTTTTGTCAACCCTTTTTAAATTTTTAATGATTTTAATGACGCATTAGGATATGGTATTCATAATCTCAAGTTTTATTTCATTGATTTGTTTTAAAAATAACACACTGAGTTTAAGTCGTAGTAGATTTTGCCTATGGACTATCAAAATGAATCCTCCAATTTGCTGCAAGCACTTTACTAGATCATCAAGAATGCTCTGAGAGGCTAAAAGACGTATAAATACAAGTAAACAAACATGTACTTGTAGGAGTAGCCAGTTATTGTTTAATATGATTAATAGTGTTTTCAGTTCAAGAACAAAATGTACTTGCTGAGATTTCTTCAATGTTCTCAGCCAGCTTTTTAAAGAAATATTGATTCTGATTTCTGATTGAATTGAGGCCAATTAATTTGAAATTTTGTTAAAAAAAAGTATTTTCCAAAGGGTTATTTCGTAGAGGGTATATTGTACAAATTTGTGATGCACCAGTAAACCAGAAACTCCAGTAAACCAGAATAAAAACCAGGTCAAATGGTTTCAAGCTAATTGTTATAGAAATAAAATATAAATTAAAACCCCTCTGTCAATCATAGCAGATCAGTTTCACTAATTTGAGTCTAGCACTATGACAACATATTAAGGACAGTCTAGGCATAAAATAAACATTGATAATTATAAAGCTTGCATAGACATTTGATGGAACGCTTTAAAAGTAGGAGAAGATTATGTATCATGAGCATGTTGAGTAAGACAAAGAAATTATTGCATCTAAATTCAAAAGATTGAAATTAGTTTGCCTACATAAAATCTAAAATCATTAGAGAAACAGATTTCATCACCATTTCTCCTGCAATTCAATATTTTTTCCAATATCAACATTTAAATTCTAATTTTTTAAAAGCTTTAAACAATCACTGCATTAGATATTGAACATATATCTGTCAAAAATGGAGGAATATTGTATAATATTTGAATCGAGAAATTATTTCGGCATTTATAAATGAAAATGTGAATTAATCTGCATAAATGTCAGTTGAATTAATGGACATTTCAGGAAATGCTATCTACCACCAATACCATATAATACTTTTAGAATTGAAAAAAATAATTAATCATCAGAACTAACAATACATCACTATAAATACAGATAAATAAATCTCATGCTATGAAAATTAGTATCTGTACAGTATTTAAATATAAAATATGTTCATTTTATAAGCAAGAAGAAAAACATCACAAAATTTTCTAAATTCAGAGTACTTATTCAAACATGGGCATAATTCCAATGTGTACTTCTATAGGTACAATGAACTGTTATTATGATTATTGATTGGTCAATAATATTATTGATTATAAATACAAAAATATTTATCTTCAGGATTACAGAATTACTTGTTTATCCTCTGTTATGGTATGGCATAGTAATAATTGTTACTTCAAATATATATTGATAGATAATTCCAGAATTAATTTCTTCTACTTTAATTTGTAGCTACAAAGGGGTCAGATAAAATAGAATAAATATAATACTGTGACACCTCGAACATGAATACAAATAATTGTTGTGACAAATTGCATGCCATGGAAATTTGTATCTATTTATATATCAGATATTTGACTAAACTTTCTATATATAGAAGGCAACCACTGGTCGAATATGTCTGTAGATTGTCTTTAAAGCTACAACAAAAGCCAAGAGCGATGATAAAATTCAATAAAATTGAGAAAGGAAATGGGGAATGTGTCAAAGTGAAAACAACTCTACCATAGAGCACAATGTTTTGTTTCCTAGATGTGTTTTTTTTCATTAACTATTGAGTAAGTTTCCCAGATTAATAAAGAACTGTTTATCTGAATTCTGTATCTAATCAAATTACAGATCTTGTGTCCAAAAATTAGTAAAATCACATAAATACTACACTCTAAGGAAATTTCAAAACGGAAGGTCCTTTATCAAATGAATGGAATCAGTGGCGGATCTAGAAATTTTCATAAGTAGGGACCTACTGACTGCTTAAGAGGGGACAGGATTCTGTCATGCTTCAGTGATTCCCTATATAACCAACCAATTTTTTTCTGAAAAAGGGGGGGGGCCTCCTGAGCCTCCCCCTAAATCCGCCTCTGGGAATATTACAACTGTCATATTCACAACTTTGAACAGGCATTTTCTTATGTAGAAAATAGTGGATTTAACCTGGTTTTATAGCTAGCTGAACCTCTTACTTGTATTACAGTCACATAAAATTCCATTATATTGAATACAATGTTAATTCAAGGAGATTATAATTCAGAGTTCATTTTGACATTCATTATGAACTAGTATACATATTTGTTAAGGGGCCAGCTGAAGGACGCCTCCAGATGCGGAGGTTTTTCACTGGATTAAAGACCCATTGTTTGTCTGCTCTATAGTCACGTTGTTGTCTCTTTGACACATACACCATTTCCAGTCTCAATTTTATCTATTTTGCTTTGCATAAGAAGACATTTTCTTGGTCCTTAGATTTTGTATAAGATATAATACTTGCCTTTAATGAACTTGAATACAGAACTTTTATTTCTAAGCATAATTAGATATCAATATAGAAATAAGAATGGAACTCTGTGAGATCTTGGTCAGTAGAACATAATAAATATAGCTGTATTTATATCATAGTTTTCATTCTAAACTGGAAGTAGATTTTAAAGAAAATATTTGTTTCGTTGCTAAATTAATGCTTTACTAGTATTGCAAATTAAGATTTTATTGACATTGTATATCAGCAAAAATCTTGTTTGGGAATTACTGTCTTTTGGTTTTATGATTTTACTACATGTATTTGATTTCTGTTTTTGTACATACTTTTAAATCTCTTTGGTAATTAGTTTTAATTCATACCATACAATAAAGAGAGGAATCAATGAGCAATATTAATTCCTATATATGCGGGAACTCCTGAAATAGTGTTATGAAGGAGACAGGAAATTACACTTTTTAAGGTAAGGGTGTTTGGAGACTGGATTTGAAAAGTTTAGAACTTCTTATAGAAGAGGTTAAAAGTTTTATACTGTGAAATTACTGCTTAATTGTACTTGTGACACAATCAATAGACTGAAACTAACCACTAAAATGGATTATAAAATTGACTGATTTGGATATAATTTCACATATATAAGTTTACAGTGCCAAAAAATCTTAATTATGAATTTGTGAAAATATTTAAGTTTTCAACCAATCACAACGTTTTGGTGTACGTTTTGAAAATTTTACCTAGAATGCTTTAGATTCTGAAACGTCGAATTGAATATATTGCTTAAATTTAACATAACAAATTGTCACAATAGAATATTTCATTGAGTCCTCTTAAGCCGACCTGACCAAAAAGGCAATTATCATCTGTTGCGATCAAAAACATTTGTTGTTGTCTTTCATTGTAATATTAAAAAAATCTTCTTCTTTCTGTTGATATTGATATGTGACACTAAACAACTAAATTCTTCTGTGTTATTATTAAAATACTATTACTGGGAACACATTGGAGCCTTAATGTTGTTAAAATACATGGATAACACATGAACTGCGTTTGTTCCTTTATCATGTTTATGTTGTTATTGACATACATTGTTACACGTGAATCACATACATGTTATGGACATACATGGTTATACATGAAACTAATATTTTCTTATGTAGTTATTGACCCAGACTGACACATGAGTGTTTTCTTATAGACAAGTTTGTTGATCACATTGCATTACCTGTTTTGCTGACACTCAAAAACAAGGTTATTTTATAACTAGGTAGGAACATTTAGGTTAATAGTCATTGCAAGTTTTATGATTTACAGAAAAGAATATAATGCAGACTACTTATATGGCTAGCAGGTTCAAAGGAAAATTCTGTATACACTGCATGTTTTGATTTCTTTTTCAGACAAATAAAGAAATGCACTGATGTCTAAGTTTCTTAACTCTCCACAGTTGCCTCCTGGGACAAAACCTCTGCCTACTCAAGTAGCAGGACACAAGTATGGAGATGGTAAAATAGGTATGTACATTTATATTAATGTCTCCACATAGTTACTCCATCTGGTATATGTATATTAGTGAATTATTTACTCTGAAATTGCTGTAATAGTATTCTGATTGTTACCTTTTACATGTTTAAGTAAGACTAAGCCAAAAATACTGTATATGCAATAACATGTAACTCCTCAGAACAAAACAAACAGAAACAACAATGAACAACACATGGTCCAAATAACCTGATTTGGTACATGCATCGAATGTGATGGGGTTGACCCAGTTGAACTAATATACATGACCTCCCATTTTGCTCATCTAGAGGATAGATTGTAAAAGTATTAAAAGTATGCCTTTAGAAGCCTTCCCAGTGCACCTATATCTACAGGATCAGGGGCGGATGCAGGAATTTTCGAAAGGGGGGGTGCTAACCCAGGGCAAAGGGGGTGCAAAACATATGTCCCGATACAAATGCATTGATCGGCAAAAATAAAGGGGGGGTGCGCACCCCCGGAACCCCCCCTCTGGATCCGCCACTGAGGATGACACTTTCATTATATCAAAACTGTTCAAGGACCAAAAAAAGAATAACCAGTTTTTTTAAAGGATGCCAGGTGGAATTTCCCTTTAAATTACTTGTGGGTGTAAAGTTAGTTTTAGTTAAAGGTAAAATCTGCAATAACTTTTAGATTAAAAGATTTTGGATCACGAACTAGAACTAGAAAGTCCATTGATTCTGGGACAGACAAACTTAATGAAACTTGACCCCTAGGTTTAGAGATCTTGATTAATGATCCTTTTACTTTATGTTGTAAAATCTTATATGAGAAAGCTTAACATTACTTCTAAGTAATAAATGTGGTGACCTAACAGGTTTTTCACTTAATTGACTAGACTTCATGACAGTTATTCAGTGACTAGACAACCTGTATGTTTAAAAGGTCTAGCATCCTGCTAGACAGAAGCATCCGTGTTAAGCTGAGATATACATCTTTATGGTTGATTAGTAAACCATACACTGCACATTAATTTCAACATTAAAAAAGAATTAACATATTTAGAACATATAATGGAGACATAGACTTAAATGCTTTTACTGCATTAAGTACCAAAACTTTTTATAGAATAATTATAGAAAGTAGATTTAGTTTTGGGTTGAATCTAAAATGGAAGATGTGGTATTATTGCCAATGAGACAACTCTCCACAAGAGACCAAAATGACAAAGAAATTAACAGCTATAGGTCACAGTTCTGCCTCCAACAATTGAGCAAAGCCATACCACATAGTCCGCTATAAAGGACACTGTGGGAGAGTTGTCTAACAGTATAACATAAGAAGAATGTATAAGAATCAGTTGAAAAAGGCTTAACTCATCAGATGGATAAAAATACAAATAATACAAATACAATTGGACGTGGGTGGGTACTTGTGCATCCCAACAAGTTCGTAACACATGAATTAATTTGCCAAACCTTCATATAATTCATGAAATGTTAACAATGCTATTTATGATTAAGAGATAATGTCTGATACAAAATAAGTGATGTTTTAATAACTTTTATGCTGTATCAATTACATATTGGGTTATACTCTTTTCTTTAGAATTTAGAGTTCATTTAGGGATGCAGTTTTATTTTCTTGTAAACTTTGTCAGAACTATTACTAGCTGCCTTATAAAATCAGTAAAAGGTCAATGTAAAAAAAAATTAACTATTGGTGTTACCAACAAATCTGACCAAGGATTTAGTAAACCTACAGTTTATGAGCTTCAGACAATTTTGTTTTTACATAGACTTGATATTGGTTATTATTGGTGGTCCAAACCCCGGGGGGATACTTCCTAAATTTTAGTGGTAAGAGAGTGCTGCAAAACAGGGTTAATTTTTCATGCTCTGCTGGTGAGAACAGTGTCTTTTTTAAACAAAATATTTGTCTAGAACAGCATGGCTTGTTTAACTGTTGAAGTTGCAGTCTAGAACCCAGATGTAGAACAGCATTTATTTTATTTGGTCTAGAACAGGTTAGACATTTTCTGAGCTTTTCTAGATGAGGGTATGTTTTTCTTTATATCTGTTTAGAACAGGGTATGTTTTTCAATATTTTCTGGTTAGAACAGGATATGATTTGGCAAGTGCTGTCAGCACAGTTATACCCAAAACGATAGTCAGTAACCCCCCAGGTTTCGACCCTCTTTTTCACTTTGCTCAGGTCATGATAAAATTTCAAAAATGTTATATAGATAATAAGGATGTAAAATTTGCCAATACCTCAGTCAGGAAATATGATTATCGAAATTAACACTACAAGTCATATATTAATCATAGGATTTATAATTTAATTGGAGTGTTATTTAATTATTTGATTATAATCTAAAGTATTTGCTGATCTTGATATAGTTTTTCATTTCCGGTTATACATAAATGTTGGATTAGTTATGTTAAAATTATTAAATGTTTTAAGTTATTCACTACTTGTAGACAGAAGATATTTAGAGAAATAAAACAATGTGTAATTCTTTAATCAGATTAAAAAAGTGTATATTTTTAATCAAGCTTTGTCAGATACCAATATTTTATATCCCCTAAAAGTATAAATTGCATATATCCCTTGAAATAATATGAAAAGTATTTAATTTAACCCGACACATTATTTATGTATGTGCCAGTCCCAAGTCCGGAGCCTGTAATTCAGTGGTTGTCGTTTGGTTATGTGTTACATATTTGTTTTTCGTTCACTTTCTTATATAAATAAAGCCATTAGTTTTCTGGTTTGAATTGTTTTACATTGTTATATCTTGGCCTTTTATAGCTGACAATGTGGTATGGGCTTTGCTCATTGTTGAAGGCTGTACGGTGACCTATAGTTGTTAATATCTGTGTCATTTTGGTCTCATCTGGACAGTTGTATCATTGGCAATCATACCACATCTTCTTTTTCATATTCAGCACTTTTAATTTTTTTTAATACATTTACATGCAATTCATTTTTACCAGGCTTTGTCAGATAACTTTTATATTACATATCCTTATAAAGTATATATTGTATTTATACATGGAAATAATATAAAAAGTATTTAAATCTTAACAGTAATGGTTGCAATAGATTGCTGTGATTTTTCAGTCAAATAGAATAAATATTTTCACATGACCCAAAAATCTTGTAATTTAATACCACAATTATTGTAGACAAGGACTTGTCAGTTGCTTTGCAACAAAACAAAGTTGGTACTCAACATACCAAAAATATGATACAGTCTCTTGCATTTCTGCATTATTTACATTAATAGTCAATGTGATAAAAAGACTTACTGATCCCAGGTTTTAAATATTGTAAATGTATAACTCAGTACTTAACAACAGTTATAATTCAGTCATGTGTTAATGTACATTCATGAATTAACGTGTTCAGTCACAATTTCAATCTTTTTTTTACTACTGACTAGACACTCTTTAATTTAAACAAGAACAAAACATGCAAAATATTCTTCATCCCTGAAACAATTTACTCCCTTCACAAGGGTTTATAAAAAAATTGATGGGGTATGATTGCACTTGTATGATTGCCAATGAGACAATTCTTCACCAGAACCATTTTAAAAAATGACATGGAAGTTATCTTTAGAAATCCATTAAAATGAATAGCACAATATTAAATAGAGTATAAACTAAATTAATTTTGAATTATTCTCAATACATGATGATTTTTTTGTAGATTGTTAAATGTTCTAAATACATTATAGTGTTATCACTGTAAAACTTTCATTTCTGACCTTGTTAAAGTACATTTTTAAACCAAAATAAGTATTCTAAAAAATATATTTTAAAAACATCAGATTCAATTCCTATTATTTCAACTTGAAATTATTATTAAATTTATCTAATTCTTTCTTTTTTTAGTATTTCTATGACCTCTGAATTTGTAAGAAGAAGATGACATTTAAGATGGTCTTCTTTAAAAGATATAAATTGTCAGGCTAAACATTTTATTTAACAGGGGGGTTGTAGTAACCTCCAGAATGTATTGACGTCATACAGTAAACATTGTCTTAAATAGGTTATCTCTATAATAAACCATGTTATATTTTGTAAACCCTTCAAAACTGATCATGTATTTCACTTCAAATTCTAAATATATACCTCTATATGGTGTCATTAAATAGTGCCATTGTTATTTATAAGCTGTCTTAGATATGGTTTCTTTATCAAAAACTTCTTGTACACAATAAAAGAGCACTCTGAATTGCCTTATAGATTTATAGTCTACTTTTTGTTTGCTGAAAGTCAAATGAAATCGTGGTATATCTACAAATTATTTACTCTTATATAAAACCGTCTGGTTATAGATCTAAGCTCTTCATGGGAGACAATCACAGATAAATGAGCACTTGAATGAATGTTTGTTTTCCCATAATTTTACATATGGTGTTTACTGAAGTGAATATATTATAATTTTTTGAAAAATAAATTTGACTAAAAATAAGAGACAAATTGCTTTTCTGACAGATCAAAAGTTTTTAGGAATTAATTACATGCAATATCTGAAGTGAGAGTTGAGGGTGTTAGCACTAATGAACACATGAACTAAATGTGTAATTTAATTCAAAGATAGAAGTATGTTTTTTTTCTACAAAAGACTTGCAGTGGCGGATCCAGAACTTTTCCTAAAAGGGGGGGGGCCTCTGACTGACCTAAGAGGGGCCCGCTCTAGTCATGCTTCAATGAATCCCTATATAATCAACCAAATTTTTCCCACAAAAAGAGACCCCCCTGGATCCGCCTATGACTTACAAGTGACACTCAAATAAAAAAATAAACTGGTCATGAAATAGTAGTTATTTGAAAACTGAAATGAAAGATTTGTGGTTCATGTTATAGTGAATAAAATAATAATAAACAAAAACAATGTAGTACAAACAATGTTACAAATCCAATATCAACTAACATTAAACCCTTCAGAAAGTGCTCTTGAAGGTAAAACATAGTCTATTTTGTTTTGTATAAAATAAAACATTTGAAGTGGCCTGTTTTCATGTTGCAAAGTTTCACATTTTGCTGAAACCTGTTAAAACTTTTTAAAATCATTAAATATGCACAAACATCATGAAAATTTACTGAATACTTGGCATGCTTTGTGGGAATAGGTTTCAAATCATGACAAACACTTATAGTTTCTAAATCAAATTGATCTTCCAAAAACTGTTCAAGAAACATTTTAAAAAAATGCCATAGAATTAATGGATTTAATTATTAATGTTTTTTGCGTCTTATTCTTTCTTTTTGTTTTTTTCCAAAACAAATATAGCATATGCATATTTTCTTAAAAGGACTATAATTACATTGGGAAAATTAAACAGACCAGGAAATAAAAACATTGATTTTACAAAATTTGTTAAAAATTCATAATACGTTTAACAATGCTCATTTGAATAAATTTTTACAAATACTGTTAAAATCTTTTTTAGTATCTGTTAAAGGTATCAGATCATTTAAAAGCTTTGTCTAAAGGTGTCTGGTTAACCACCATTGTATATTGGTTGAATTGTGTCAAACTCAAAATCATTTGATATATCTTGTTTATTTGTCTGTTATTGTATGAAATGACATGTTATTGAAGAGATCAATAGGGTTATGGTAAAAGATTTAGATCACATATTGTGGTGGCAAAAGAAGAATTACCTTGATTGTAAGAGGTATCAAGGGATCAGAATGTTTATGTTTACATAAGATTCTATCAACACTCTTATGAGTCCCCCAAAATTATTGAAAGATTTGCAGTCCAACCTTCTCTCTGTAAGAAATTTGTGTATCTTTTTATGTACCTGTGACAAAATGTTGAGGGGGCATAATTATTAAACTTTGCAATTCTGTCTGTCTTTTTCAACTGTCCGTCTGTCCTGATTTGGATACATTTTTTGTCTGGCTATCTCCTCCTACAGTTTGAGGGACATCATTTGTCTTACAGACAGAGTAACAATTTCAAGTTGTATGTTAATGTCACTGTTTGTCAAATCTAAACATGTGGAACTCTACTCATGCATACGACAGAACATACAAAGGGGGGAATTGTCCATATCTAGTTTGACATTGTATTATAGTTTTTGACTAAAGAAAATCAGTTTTATTAACCTGTGATATTTGCATGTTGTATACCATATTAATTTATATTTTTCAGGATGTTTAGAGGTTGATGATGGTACCATACTTAAACATGTGCAGCGTCCACCTAAAGGTCAGAGAGAGTTAGACTTTTATGATGAAGTCTTCAAATCAACCGACGACAACACATTGATAGAACTTAGACCATTTGTACCAGAATTTCATGGTGTTATCAATGGTGAAAAAAATGGGGGTGTAGCCAAACGTAAGAAAGAAGACCTTTTTTATTATCTGTTGTGCAGTCTTTCTTGTTTGTCTGAAAGTTACAGGATTTAATATTCTTCTGCTACCATAATTTGATCTGTTTTCTGTATGTTAAACTAATCTTGATTGATATATAAGTCATAGTTAAAGGACTATCATGTGTTATCAAGCTTATAAGTTTTAAATTACTGTCATGTTTAAGTTCATTTAAATTATAAAGTCTGTTTTATACATGATATATATACCGACTTAAATGTAAATGAATTCAATTACAGCGAGTTAATCAGTTTAAGTTCAGAAATTAGGGCTGTTCTATATCTCATCTCTGATATAACTCCCTGAATGAAAGTTTTGAAAAATATAATTATTTATTTGGTAAATATCAAAAGAATAATCATTTACACTGATGTTAATTATGGTAACTGTAAGTTATGTTAAATGTTGACCATGGTAATATCCTGTGACATTTAAAGTAGATCATGATATATATTTATATAGATAAGAAGATCTTTCTAACTTATGTAAATGACAAACTTCTAGATATGTTTAATCTTACAAAAAAAATCGAACCTATTCCTGACAATCATGAAATATTTGCCACTGGAAATAACAAGTATATACCAATCATTAACAATCAATTTATTAATGGAATAACACAAGAGTTTTTTTATTGGGTTTTGTTTAAAAACCCTCCTCTTAATACTATATATAGCCCTGAACTTACTTGAAATATTTGCCACTGGATGTAAACTTAATAACAATCAATCAATCAGTTTCTGTGTAGATTAGATATGTTTGTAATTTTTCCCAACACCAGAAAGGGGTCATTAAAAATTGTGCTCATATAGCTAGCAATTAACATAAGCTATTGAATTTCTTGTCCCTAAATAAACTGATGAGATAAACTTTCTTGTTACATACACTTACCATTAAGTTAAAAAAAAGACTCGGCAAGTGTGCCAAGCATCAACGAATTAATGTATTTTGGAATTCTTTTATTTTTTATGTTTTCCATGCCAATGTAATAATTGTGAAATAAGTCTTTACCTTTATATTTTAGACCAGTACTTGAAGTTAGAGAACTTGATAAAGAAACTTTCCAAGCCATGTGTTTTGGACATAAAGATGGGGAGGAAGACATATGATCCGGAAGCTTCACCAGAGAAAGTAGCTTTAGAAATAGCCAAATTCCCTCCTGTTATGCAGCTTGGCTATCAGTTCTCAGGAATGCTGGTAAAATACCATTGACTGTATAATTATATATCATCAGCTCAGTAGTGAGGGCTTCAATACCTACATGATATAAAACATATTATCATAAACTTTCACATGGATAAATTGAGAAATTACTAGATATAAAGCTGACCTTTTGAGATTTAGGCTTTTCTTTGTAGGTCCATTTTGGTTATTAAGCTTCCAGCGTTTCTACATATTGATACATCCCTTTCCTACAAGTGCTTAGGTTAGATTGTTCAAAATGAAAGTAAATCAAGGATGTGGCCTCAGGTGAAAACGAATTATAAAGCGTTATTTTCATTTGTATATCAAGTACCCAAAAGGACATTAGGATGTTACTGACTCTATCTACAAGTTGAGCCTTACATTACTTTTCAAAAGAGGAGATCCATTGCTTGTATTTAAAGAAAACTATAAGATTTGATCCTAATTTAAAAGACAAAAAAATCATAAAAACTATTAATAAATGCTTATATATATATATATATACATTTTTCAGAAATTTGATATAGACAAAAACAAAATGGTGAAATATGATAAATATTTCTGTAAAAAGTTAACAGAGAAAACAATGACTGTTGAAGGTGAGTGGTTTACTCTTGTTTTATATGTGACAGATTGAGTGAGATGTATACATATAGTGTCTACATGTGCTGGATGTACTATTTTCTGGTCTTAGTTAAAGTCAGGTTTAGGACCCAGATACTTAAGGTGTAAAACTAGGGATATAACATTCTCTTGCCTTGCTAAAAATCATAAAACAGGAGGTCCCAGACATAAAAAAAGATAAAACGGTTCAAACCTATAAACCAAATGGATTATTTAAATACAATACAAATTATAACAAAAATCAATAGGAAAAATACAGCAACCAACACCCTCTGAGGCTTCTAAGATTGGAAGGGCACATGTGGGTGGGATTAATAAAGGCACCAGTAGTATACCGCTGTTCAAAACTCATAAATCCAGGGATTAAACATGCTAAATTTCAACCCTCATCTTAAGTTTTGCATAAAGGCAGAAGCAGATTGGTGTTCAACAGTCATAAATTGATTGAGTGAAAACAAATCCAAGTTACATGTACAAAGCAAAACTGAGGGAAACACATATAAAAGGAACCAAAGGAACACTGAAGTGCAGCAAAAACAAACCGCCATCATACATAGAAATGAACGATTTAATAACAACTGCCATATTCCTGGCTTGGTACAGCACATTTTAAGAAAAATGGTGGGTTGAACCTGGTTTTATGGCTTGCCAAACCTCTCTGTTATATGACAATGTTTAAAAATATAGCTAAATGACTACATTATCTGACAGTACTCTAGTGGCGTTCAAACTGGATTTAAGTTATAAAATTAGAACTAAACTTGAGTATCAGTACTACTTAAGTGATCAGTCATCTATCATTCAAAGTGTGTGTTATAACCAGGAACTTTAGATCAGAATGGTTGATGTTTAAAATTTCTCTAGTCATAGTCTGAAGCTTTTTCAACTGGAAATTAAGCAAACAAAAATCAATAAGTCTTAAAAAGCTGTGTTTTATAATATTGTGTATGCATCTGACTTATTAAATCATACCAATGCCCCACCATTCTTCATATTAAGTAATAAAGATATTTCTTTTTTAGGATTAGGTGAATTTTTTCGTCAAGGAAAACATTACAGAAAAGACTATATTCAAACAGTTATAGACAAATTAAAATCAATAGAAACCTGGTTTTTAAATCAGAAGAAATATGCATTTTATGCAAGTTCATTGCTGTTTGTGTACAATGCATCTGTGGACAGTACTGAAGGACAAGATATAGTGTTGTGTTCCGAAGGAAAGGAAGAAAAACTGGACAGTAAGGATGACAAAACAATAGACAAAGAAAGTGAATCAGACAATAATAAAACTGACGATCGGCTCAGGGAGGAAGGAAGTGATGAAACTAAAAATACGTCTAGTAACCATAGCAATCCAGAACGAAGTTTTGTAGATGTACGCATGATTGATTTTACCCATGTGTTTCCGTCAGAAGACCGAGATGAGAATTATATATTTGGATTACAAAACTTGATAAAACATTTACAATCTCTACTCGAGCTGTAATTGTTTTTTTTACCAGAAATGTGCAAATTTGTGAGAGTGCCTTAATGTTTTCAGGTCAACACTATGTGTAGCTTTTTATTTTGACTTGCACTAGATATTTTATAAGAGGTGTATTTTTTTGTACAAGAAGAATTCTTAACATGCTTCAAAGATCTCTGACATTATAATTCATAAGGCATTGAGAAAAAGGTATAAATTTTTCAATAACCTAGTCAACCCTATTATATGCACCTGTCTCAAATAATGAAATAATCTCTATTTTTTTCCCTGGCATATTTTTTTCAAAAGATCTTTCAACTTTAATATAGACTTCAAGAAAGTTTTGATTTGCACTGCCATTTGTTGATACCCTGGCAAATTCATATATCCATGTTAGATCTGATTTGTCTTTCTCTGCATTTGACAGTTGTTGTACTGTAGTTTTATTTTTTTAAAACTTTTAATGGCCAATTTTCAATTTTTCCGTCTTTCGTGAAGACTTTTACTAAATCTGTTTTAATGGGTCATTCTCTGAAGACTTGAATGCCTGTAAAGTAGAACTTCGGAGGAGTTATTTCCCTTTTTTAGTGTTTTATTAATTTCTCATCTTAGCTACCCATACATAGAAAAAAGCTTCCTGGAATGGACAGTCAATCAAATTATAATGATTTTTCTCAGGTGATAGTAAACCGCATTGTTCAAAATATTAACATAAATGTAACATTTTCAAGCTGATGTGTTCATAGGTATATTTAAGGTGTCTAAAATCTCTTCATATTGTTTGGAATTCAAAGATGGTATTCAGGGATTACAGTTTTTCAAGAAGACTGTGCTTGAATGAACTACCATGAGCCCAAGGATAAGATATATACCGAATGATTAAGTCTAAGGGACAAAAATTGATTTCTGATAAAATAGCAAATTGTTTTTGAGGGGTGAAACTTGATGCAAGTTATCCAACCTTGATTTGTTTTGTTGAAAAAATATGTATCAAAGTATAAAAGACATAGTTTTTGACCTTTCAAACAAATAAAAGCCATCATATATTATGTAAAGATCTGTGTAAACATTCCTTTTTGTCATCTGTAAAATATTCATTTAAATTTTTGTCACATAGGGAATAATATTTTGCTATTGTATGTGTTTGCTTGAGTATTGTATTGAGTATTGCTGTATAGGATAACCTGAAACAAAGTACTGTGTTTCTATAGAAGGATGCATTCCTATGATAATGTCTAGAAGACTGATCTTTTGTGCAGACAATATTAGATCAATATCTTTGTGGTAGCTATGAAAGTTGGATAGATAATGCTTTGGAAAAATTAGAAAGAAAATTTAATTGAGTAATGGAACATGTGAAATATTATACAAACCTTGATCAACTGATGTTGTAACAAACAAAACCACAAACGGTGCATTAAGTGTGAAACACTTTGGAGTTATATCATTAAAACATCATTAGTGTATATTTCATGTGAAATGAACTAAATCACCTTTTGTTTGTTGTGGTGTAGCAGTTTGACACATTGGTAATTACATATATAGTTATAAAAGGCTCCTTACAATAAAACTGTATGTAATGTAAACTGTGGTTTAGGAAAAAGGATTTTTGCACCTCACTGACAATCCAATAATAATCAGAATTAGTGTAACTTCTAATTTGAAACCAAGTCAAAAACACACACCCCAGTAATAGTGTACAATTACCAGTCAAACCAGTTCTATGTGCCACAACCCCTTCTCCTTTTACAGAATGAATTCCTTCTCTTTATTTTTTATCTGTTTTAAAAGACACAAAATATAAAATACAAAGAGGTCATAGTTGAGAAATGTAATGAATTAATGTTTTCATACATATTCATTGCTTTCAAAGGTAAGCAGTGTTTTTAAATGTTTTCCAAAGTTTTATAAACAATTACTTTCATTTAGTAAGATACATGGATTAAAACCACCATGCATTTTATATTTACCTATAGAATATCAATCAGTGATCTCTTTGATTTCTCTTAGGTCAAGTTGAACCTGGTATCCTATAAAAATGATTACTTATATTGACAGTTTCCTCGGTCTGTCTGGAATATTTTTTAAATTTTAAATGTTTAACATAGGTAGAAAATAAAGGTAGATAGGAAGACATAACTAGCAAGCAAATATTGTTCTGTAGACAGTATTTATTTACATTTTCCATGTGGTTTTAGGTGTACATAAAGTAAAAGGTTATCTCCCCTTATTATAATTCAACATAGTGAATTATTTAGACTCATCTTAAAATTCATGGGAAACAAATGAATCTTGGGAATTTTAGTGGTGATTAAAACCATTGCACTAGTAATCAGTAACAAGCAACACAGAAAATGACATTTTGTTCCAATCTGCACTAACTAATTTTTGTTTGTGTGTGTTTTTATTGGAAAATCAGTGGCATTATTCCTTTATAAATTAAAAGATTTAAGAAAAAACAATTACATGCTGAATTGTTTTTTTTTGACAAATGAAAGTTTATATGTCTGAAGGGACGGTACATTGGATCAACTGAAATGCTAAAACAACAGTTTACTACGTCGAGGGCAGTTTGGACCAACATTTATCAAATTATACCAAATTGACTTTCTGGTTAGGTTTTTACATCTTTGACAATCTCTTTTCACAAGGTTGTTAATCAAATGTTCCCTTTTCAGGTGATTTTTTATCTTCCATTCAGTTTTTAAGGGAGTTTCTTTTTATTTTTTATAAAAAGATGAAATTCTGAATCAATTTGAGTTGCAAGGGAGATAATAACCAACACTTTTAACCACCAATCAAAAGTAATTGTTAACCATATTTATAGAAGATTTCAGAGTAATATTAACTGGTGGTACAATCAGTTTGTCTATTTTCTATAGAAAATTGAAATTGTTATATTTTATATTGTATCTATTTTGTAATATTGTGCATGCTCTATGAATAACGTATGAATAATAACTGTGATAAATTATAATTTATATGAATATATATTTATATTTTGTCAAAATTCTTGTTAATGCATAAAATATCTTTCAAGCTGTCACAGACTTATTGTTTTGTCATGCTGACCACAGACTTATTGTTTTGTCAAGCTGACAACAGACTTATTGTTTTGTCAAGCTGACCACAGACTTATTGTTTTGTCAATCTGACCACAGAGTTATTGTTTTGTCAAGCTGACCACAGACTTATTGTTTTGTCAAGCTGACCACATACTTATTGTTTTGTCAAGCTGACCACATACTTATTGTTTTGTCAAGCTGACCACCGACTTATTGCATTGACAAGCTGACCACAGACCTATTGTTTTGTCAAGCTGACCACAGACTTATTGTTTTGTCAAGCTGTCACAGACTTATTGTTTTGTCAAGCTGACAACAGACTTATTGTTTTGTCAAGCTGACCACAGACTTATTGTTTTGTCAAGCTGACCACAGACCTATTGTTTTGTCAAGCTGACCACAGACTTATTGTTTTGTCAAGCTGACCACAGAGTTATTGTTTTGTCAAGCTGACCACAGACTTATTGTTTTGTCAAGCTGTCACAGACTTATTGTTTTGTCAATCTGACCACAGACTTATTGTTTTGTCAAGCTGACCACAGACTGTTTTGTTTTGTCAAGCTGACCACATACTTATTGTTTTGTCAAGCTGACAACAGACTTATTGCATTGTCAAGCTGACCACAGACTTATTGTTTTGTCAAGCTGACCACAGACTTATTGTTTTGTCAATCTGACCACAGAGTTATTGTTTTGTCAAGCTGACCACAGACTGTTTTGTTTTGTCAAGCTGACCACATACTTATTGTTTTGTCAAGCTGACCACAGACTGTTTTGTTTTGTCAAGCTGACCACAGACTGTTTTGTTTTGTCAAGCTGACCACATACTTATTGTTTTGTCAAGCTGACCACAGACTGTTTTGTTTTGTCAAGCTGACCACATACTTATTGTTTTGTCAAGCTGACCACAGACTTATTGTTTTGTCAAGCTGACCACAGACTTATTGCATTGTCAAGCTGACCACAGACCTATTGTTTTGTCAAGCTGACCACAGACTTATTGTTTTGTCAAGCTGACCACAGACTTATTGTTTTGTCAAGCTGACCACATACTTATTGTTTTGTCAAGCTGACAACAGACATTTATTGTTTTGTCAAGCTGACCACAGACTTATTGCATTGTCAAGCTGACCACAGACTGTTTTGTCTTGATTCATCTAAAGGCTAAGCTGACCAAAGACTTTGTGTTTTGTCTTTAATGGTTTGGTTTTGGTGTTGCTATAATTCTGTTTTGCTCTGGTTAAACAGTATTACTACATTGGACAATAAAAGATAAGTTCACCAAGAATTATCTGTATTAACTAGTGTCACAGTTTTAGTTACATTCAAATGGTAATCAAGTGGTGGCTTTCTGTTTTGTTGAAAGCTTATATTACAGAGGGGAATTTAATTTAAAGATGCATAAAGGTCATTATGTTTCATCTGATACATGTTCTTGGCCTCTTTTTCATGGTCCATTGACAACATAAAAATTCGCAGACGATGTTGCTATCCTCGCAGAGTAGCTTAAACTGTTTGTATAAAACTTAATATTTTAGAAAGGAGAAGAGCTGGATAATTCCTATATTTTGCATATTCTTTATTTTGTTGATACATAAAGGCAACAGTAGTATACAGCTGTTCAAAACTCATAAATCCATGGACAAAAAACAAAATCGGGGTAACAAACTAAAACCGAGGGAAACGCATTAAATATAAGAGAAGAACAACGACACAACACTGAAATGTAACACACACAGAAACGGACCAAGCATCAGACAAAATGCCACAAGAATAACAAACATAACATCAAAACCAAATACATGAATTTGGGATAGACAGGTACTGTGACACGTCTTATCGTAATGTGAATTTACACTCAAAAATAAGAGAAAACAAACGACGCAACGTTAAAATGTAACACACACAGAAACGAATAATAATATAACAATGGCCATCTTCCTGACTTGGTACAGGACATTTTTAAAGGAAAAAATGGTGGGTTGAACCTAGTTTTGTGGTATCCGAAACCTCGCACTTTAATGGCCATGTTAAATATAACATTGAAATGACAACATGATATTACAGGACTACAATACAAATCAATAGGAGAACATATTAGACAAAGAAACATATGATTAATAGATAACAAAAAGCATCAGGTCTATAATTCAATACGCCAAAAAACGCGTCTCGTCCACACAGTGACGCCCAGATATAAAAGATCTAAAGTGAAAAAAAGTACAAAGTTGTACAGCACTGAAGATCAAAAGTGGAAAAAAGATTGTGTCAAATACGGCTATTTTTTTATGCTTGGGATAAGAACATCCTTATTATTTAGAACAATTAATGCTATTGTAAACAGTAAATTTTAACAAATGAATATAAAAGAGATATACATAATGAAACTAAAGTATTAACTAATTACAGAAAACTAAACCCGAATACATAATGCTAAGACCCACACAGAATATACACACCCGACACAGTCCTGGCCTCAACGCAATAAATCATAAAAATGACGTCACATACGATGGCGAAAAGGCACAAAAAAAACCATCTGGTGCATATTTCCAAGGTTCTTACTTCTTTATCAGGAATTTTGACTGGTTAAGTAAAACTTTTTTCTGATGAATGAAGAATACCACAAGATACAAGAGAAATTGATGTAATCCGCTTGAGGTGAAGTAACTGTGTAACAGAATGTCTTGATAATATTGGGAATGTGTCAAAGCAACAACAACCCGACCATAGAGCAGACAACAGCCGAATAAACTTGTATGAATAGAGATAAAATTTTCCTTTGGCATGTGTTAGTAGTGTTTGATCCCATTTTCATGGTTTTTCAGTTGCTTTTTATACCCCTGCTTTAAACCATACCTTAAAAATGTGGAGTTATACTGAATTTCTGAAATTTGGCTTCAGGGTTCATTTAAGTCAGCTATACCTTGTAATGCGTTTGTAGATTCATTCCTCATGCTGGAACTGTGATAACTCAGTAGTTGCCGATGGTGCAAATTTTTAAGTCAATGACTTGTAGAAACTTTATACACCATTTCGTTGGATGTGCTTTATCATTTGATTAGGAAATTCATTTTGAATTTTCCTCGGAGTTCAGTATTTTTGTGATTTTACTTTTTAATTATCAACTGCACTTTTGTTTATTGTTCTTAAATTAATCAAAAAATTTGGGGAACAACTTATTTATATACTTGTTATATAGTTCCTTTGTAAATCAAAACTTACATTACAATTGTTATTATAGAATAATTAAAAAAATATATTATATATCAAATTTAAGAAGCTAATAAAAATCTTCAAAGTGTTTTATCATTGTCTTATGATCCTGTAAGCCATTGAACAAAAAAAGGTTAAAATGTATGTTGATATCAATTGATTCCTACACTTTGGCCAAAATCATTATTAGGGTATCCATTTTAAAAGATGTGTCTGGTGTGTCGGCAAACCAACCAAAATGGTCGCCATGGCTAAAAATAGAACATTGGGGTAAAATGCAGTTTTTGGCTTATATCTCAAAAAAAGAGCATTTAGAGCAAATCTAACATGGGGGTAAAATTGTTTTGCAGGTCAAGATCTATCGGCCCTGAAATTTTCAGATAAATCGGACAACCCGTTGTTAGGCTGCTGCCCCTGAATTGGCAATTTTAAGGACATTATGCTGTTTCTGGTTATTATCTTGAACATTATTATAGACAGAGATAAACTGTAAGCAGCAATAATGTTCAGCAAAGTAAGACTTACAAAAAAGTCAGCATGACCAAACTGATCAGTTGACTTCTTTATGAGTTATTGCCCTTTAGAGTCAATTTTTAATCATTTTTCGTAAATCTTAGTAATCTTTTACAACAATCTTCTCCTCTGAAACTACAGGGCAAAATTAAACCAGACTTGGCCACAATTATCATTGAGGTATATAGTTTTAAAAATTTGTCCGGTGACCCGGCCAACCAATCAAGATGGCTACCATGTCATAAAATAGAATATAAGGTTAAAATGCAGTTTTAGGCTTTTAACTCAAAAACCAAAGCATTAAGAGCAAATCCAACGGGGTTAAATTGTTTATCAGGTAGATATTTATCTGCCCTGAAATTTTCAAATGAATCAGAGAACTGGTTGTTGGGTTGCTTCCCCTGAATTGGTAATTTTGCCGTTTTTTGTTATTATCTTGAATAATATTATAAATAGAGATAAACTGTAAACAGCAATAATTTACAGCAAAGTAAGACCTAAAAATAAGTCAACATTACCAAAATGGTTAATTGACCCCCTAAGGAGTTATTGCCCTTTATAGTTAATTTTTAACAATTTTCATAAAATTTGTAAATTTTTACTAACATTTTCCATTGAAACTACTGGGTCAAGTTCATTATAGATAGAGATAATTTATGAGCAGCAAGAATGTTCAGTAAAGTAAGATGTACAAACACATCACCATCACCAAAATCATCATATATTTGGTAAATTTATGTAAATTTTTACCAAATGTTTTTCTCTGTTACTAATGTGCAAAGTTCATTATAAAATATAATTGTAAGAAGCCAGAACGGTCAGTAAAGTAAGAACTTCAAACACATCACCATCACCAAAATACAATTTTGTCATGAATCCATTTGTGTCCTTTGTAGAATATTCACATAGACCAAGGTGAGCGACACAGGCTCTTTATAGCCTCTAGTGTCTAGTTTGATATGCTATTATACCCAGTTTTTCATGAGGCAAATGAGACTATTGCTAAAAGACTAGGATGAAAAAACTACCACGATTTTCAAACAATTACTCGAAATCGAAAGTGTGAGTATTGATTAGATTAAACTCAGCACAAAAGTAGTCTCGATTGACCACACTTATTTTCATACAATATGTCATAACAGTTTATAATCATATTGGTATAGATTTAAAATAAATTGTGCATTAATTTTGTTACACATCGTACTAGATACACAAAATCTTTACCTCAATAGTTATAAGTTAAAATAAGTGTCATAATCATCTGACATAAATTAGTTACAATTATCAGTAAATTGGTTGAAGATATAAAGCACAATTGCATAACTGAGCATTTTCTGCAATAAGTATATTTGTAATTCCTCTTTATAATTCTATTTAATGATAATTGGAACTATCTCAGCATTAGGTAAGTATACAGGTATATCGGATATGTTCCTTACGTCGTAACTACAATCCCCTTCCCTTTCATGAATGTGACCTACCGAATTAGACTATTTACCGGATTTGATATCACATAAGCAACACGACGGGTGCCACATGTGGAGCAGGATCTGCTGACCCTTCCGGAGCACCTAAGATCACCCCTAGTTTTTGGTGGGGTTCGTGTTGTTTATTCTTTAGTTTTCTATGTTGTGTCATATATAATATTGTTTGTCTTTTTGATTTTTAGCCATGGCATTGTCAGTTTGTTTTAGATTTATGAGTTTGACTGTCCCTTTGGTATTTTTCGTCCCTCTTTTTTAACCCTCTAGTATACCACAATACCACAATACACAATGAGAAATTGAAAAAATCGTCAAAAAGAAACACCCACTATAGTCTTTTCAACATAAAAATGGAAACATTAATGCTATAAATTTGATATCAGACTCGGACTTCTCTTGAACTAGATTTTAATGTGCGTATTGTAATGCGTTTACTTTTCTACATTGGCTAGAGGTATAGGGGGAGGGTTCAGATCTCATAAACATGTTTAACCCCGCCGCATTTTTGAACCTGTCCCAAGTCAGGAGTCTCTGGCCTTCGTTAGTCTTGTATTATTTTAATTTTCGTTTTTTGTGTACAATTTGGAATTAGTATGGCGTTCATTATCACTGAAATAGTATATATTTGTTTAGGGGCCAGCTGAAGGACGCCTCCGGGTGCGGGAATTTCTCGCTACATTGAAGACCTGTTGGTGACCTTCTGCTGTTGTTTTTTTATTTGGTCGGGTTGTTGTCTCTTTGCCCCATTTCCATTCACAATTTTATTACTTATTTATAATAGATAATGAGCTTTTTTAAAATGACGATGTGTACTTTCTTGTCCTAGATACTTGTGTAGATGGATGTTCGTCTGTTAAACAACAATGTAAAATTGTACGTTTGTTTGTGTATCGCACGATAAAACTAGATTATTATTAAAGATTAGTAAGAATTCGCCGAGTTGACATCCCTAAATATATGCATACGTATGAGTTTGACTGTCCCTCTGGTATCTTTCGTCCCTCTTTTAATTGTACTAGATAGATTCTTTTCAAGAAAACCTTTTGTTTTAAGTCCTGTTTTACTGAATTGAAAGAAAGCACATAGAACAATTTAAAGGTTCATTTTAAAACATGTAATTATAAGTTATATTCATATGATTTCCCCTAAGTGTCATATGATTCCTAGAATTATGCTAAGATAAACCAGGAACTACTTTTGAGATTAACCTGGGTAATGTGAGTTATATTAATATTTGTTTGATAAAGTTTAGGTAAGTAAATATGCATATATATCAATCGCAACATTACGTGTATGTATATGATTACATTAAGATTTACTGTATGTACCACCAAACTTTCCACTTCATTTGATTTGCGAATTGATGAAAGTCAATCAAAGTAAACTATTCTACAGGTGAAAATATTATATCACCACGTCAACTTTTAGGTAAACCATAAACCACTTTTTTAAATAACCGATTATTTTTCATTTTCATAAGTGATTTACACAGGGGATTTTGATTTTCATACATACTATCGTAGTTTTTGCCGATAAAAAAAGGCAACAGTAGTATACCGGTGTTCGAAAGTCATAAATCGATTGAGAGAAAACAAATCCAGGTAACAAACTTAAACTGAGGGAAACGCATCAACCATAAGAGAAATTCAAAAACAACAAAACAAACGAAACACTGAGGTGCAACAAAAGCAAAAACAATGCAACATACATAGCTAAATCTGTCTGTTTTCATTTTTCATAAATGATTTACACAGGTAATTTTGATTGTCATACATTCTATCGTAATTTTTGCTGCTAAATAAAGGCAGCAGTAGTATACCGCTGTTCGAAAGTCATAAATCGATTGAGAGAAAATAAACTTAAACCGAGAAAAAAACATCAACCATAAGTAAAAACAACGAAACAAATGAAACACTGAATGCAACAAAAGAAAATGACAATGCAACACACATAGCTAACTCTGTCTGTCTAGCAAAGCAATGCAAAATTATTAGATCCAACCTAAATGCGCGTCTGGCGCAAATACAAAATTTCAGTCCGGTATATATGATGAGTATATTCAAAACGGCCGTCAATTTTGATGTCTCCTGCCTACACCATAGGTATTGTCTATTTGACTTCCATATATTTGCAGAAAAAAATCTATATAAAAATTCATTTTTATGAATTAATATTTTTCTCAATGTATGTCAATATATGATATATACGAACTCTAACTTTTAATTTCATAATTTTTGGTCAATAATTAAAAAAGTTTCCCATTAGGTCTCTATGTTAAATTTTTTTTTGAAGTGTTGATTACCAGATGGAGTACGTATAAGTAGTGCAACGGCCTTCAAACCAGAACAAAAACAACAAGCATTTGCTTTTAATGGTTGTTTGTTCGTACCATGTGACTTATATTAAATATTAAGATGACCTCTACTGACCATCAACAAAACTTAGATTTCATGTCATATGATTGTCATAATTGTTCTATATATGAAAGGCATTTTCTGTTTAAAAAAAAATATTAGATATAGTATAAACTAGTGAAATAGTACTTTATAGGAAAGGATATGAAAATGAACATTGATTTATATGTTTTCTTCATATATAAAAAAGAAGATGTGGTATGATTGCAAAAGAGACAACTATTCACAAAAGACCGAAATGACACAGACATTAACAGTTATTGGTCACCGTACAGCCTTTAACAATAAGCACAGCCCATGCCGCATAGTCATCTATAAAAGGCCCTGATAAGACAATGTAAAACAATTAAAACGAAAACTAATGGCCTTATTTATGTAAAAAAAAATGAACGAAAAAAAAAATGTAACACATGTTATGTAAGTGGACATGAGTTATGATAGAATTTACCAACTATAAAAAAAAAAAATATTTTCCAAAATTGTTTGCTTCCAAGCAAGATGTGCATTTTGCACATTAATAAATAACTGAATGTACATTAATTTAATAAACTTTTCAGTGCCTCTTTGCATTGTTATACAACTCACCATGCTAAAATCATCCAAAGCTTGTGTATGGTAAGTTAAAAAAAAAGAGGGACGAAAGATACCAAAGGGACAGTCAAACTCATAAATCTAAAACAAACTGACAACGCCATGGCTAGAAATGAAAAAGACAAACAGAAAAACAATAGTACACATGACACAACATATAAAAATAAAAAATAAACAACACGAACCCCACTAAAAACTAGGGGTGATCTCAGGTGCTCCGGAAGGGTAAGCAGATCCTGCTCCACATGCGGCACCCGTCGTGTTGCTTATGTGACTACAAATCCGGTAAATAGTCTAATTCGGTAGGTCAAATTCATGAAAGGGAAGGGGGTTGTAGTTACGACGTAAGAAACATATCCGATATCATTTGCGAAACGGTCATTCCATAACGGTCAACCAACTCGTGATGGCGTCCGTAAAATTTACGAAGGGATGATTTCAACTTCACCATTTGGAACTCTTGGTTTAATAGCTTCCTTGTGAGCAGTAACCCTCTATCAAGAAAATCATGATAGGAAACGCAAGCACGGGAATATCGTATCAATTGGGAGATATATACCCCGTATGCAGGTGCTGCTGGAATGTTGCTACTTAGAAATGGAAAGTTCACAATTGGAAAGCTGAAATCATCACTTTTGTCGTAAAGTTTTGTCTTCAACCGTATAAAATTTTGTATAAAATCAATAATAAAAACTATAAAGTGATGATCATTTTCATTGGTGTCCTTTAATATTCAAATCGGTATAGTCACATGGTACAAATAAACAAACATTAAACGCACATGTGTGTTGTTTTTGTTTTGGTTTGAAGGCCGTTACACTACTTGTACTTACTCCATCAGGTAATCAACACTTCAAAATATAAAATTAACATAGAGACCTAATGGGAATTTTTTTTTAATTATTGACCAAAAATTATGAAATAAATAGTCAGAGTTCGTATATATCATATATTAAGATACATCAAGGAAAACAATATAAATTTATAAAAATGAATTTTTAAGAATTTTTTTCTGCAAATATAAAGAAGTCAAATGGACAATAGTGTGGAGTGAATAACCCATATACAAAACTATATGTTTAGTAAACTTCTGGAACAACTGATATCTTTACATATAGATAAGTGATTTTCTCACTGCAATGAAGATCCATTTGTGGCCTTCGGCTGTTGTCGGCCTTATGATCGGGTTGTTGTCTCCTTGAATCATTCCCCATTTCCATTTTCAATTTGAATGTTCTGACAACTATATAATTCAAATGAGAACGGTGCTACTAAAATACCATTATTTCTTGTCCTGAATTCTACAATACAAATAAATCCAAGAGATGCCAGATTAACAGTTAAATGCACTGATTATTACCTCTTGTTACGTACCCTGGAATCCTTCTTGTAGATCAAATGTAAGTACAGCAAAGACTGACGAACTTGACCAGGCTTTGGAATTTATTCATATTTTATCGGAGTAATCATTCTAAGCAGGAAGAAACAGTTTATCATGTATATCTCTTATTGAAAAAAAGTGTTACAATAAATTAATATCCCAAATGGTCTTTAAAATTTAGCTTAAACTAAAAAACCAAGTGATCTATTGCAATAAATTGCCATCTCTTGTTATCAGTGATCGTAAACTTCAAACTAAAATATCTTTCGTCTGTGTTAATATCGAAGCACATTACATGGACAAGTTAGACTCATTTATGTTGTAATTGAAAAACATGGATACACAGGAACAACATATGTTTCTATATCATGTATAAAAGAGGGACGAAAAATACCAAAGGGACAGTCAAACTCGTAATGTATATGTTGTCATTGATTTGGAATATTGCATGATGGTTTTTTTTTATACACATACACAACTTTGGTGCTCAAATAACATAATCTGTTTTGATAAAACACAGACATAGGGGAATCTTTTAATGCTTACTTTTGTTATTAACAGAAAAGAAGATGACCAAAAACTTAATGGCTATTGGTATGGCTAGCAGATTCTAAAAACAAGTTTTGTCTTATTTCAGACCAATAAGATAAAGGCATTGATGTCTAAGTCTCTTAACTCATCCAAATTGCCCCCTGGGACAAAACCTCTGCCTACCCAAGTAGAAGGACACAAGCATGGAGATGGACATATAGGTATGTAAATAAAAAAATATATATTGATGTATCTCCATAAATGAGAACCTCATCTGATATGTTTGTGAATTGAATATCAAAATGTTGAAGTCATTTTTTTTTTTAGACAGACTGAGTGCCTTGTGCCTATTTGCTTTTCCCCTTGAGATTCTGCAATGAGTGCCATTGCCATTTTTTCTAGCAAGCATGTCGTTTATCTATAGTTGATTGGACATGTTTTATACTACACACCTGTATAGAATATCTTTAAATGATGATCATTTGATGCAGTTTGTGTTGATATTTCCAATGGTCTAAACATATCATAATGTTATAAAAGTAAATCTATTAATCCCAACATATACGTACATTATATAATAAAATTAACGGTACCAATTTTCTTGCATCAGATGCGCATTTCGACAATACATGTCTCTTCAGTGATGCTCGTGGCCAAAATATTTGAAATCCAAAGCTTATATAAAAGATGAAAAGCTATAATCCAAAACCTTTATACATAATATTTGATTTGAAGAAAGTCTTAAGTGTCTTATATTAATGGCCAATTAATTCGACTTGAAGTGTATTTAACTCATTATTATTTTTTCTGATATACCTTGAACCTACAGTTATTGAGATAAGCGATGCAAAGTATAGAAATCATCTCTTAGTTTCACGGATACACTAACTTACAAAATAAGTTATGATCAGTTTTTCAAGTTAAGGTGTTGAACTAAATGTATATTGAAACTCATAGAAAAATATCTGGCGCATAATTTTGTATGCCAGACACGCCTTCTTGTGATATTTGATAATAGTTTATTTGTTTATTTTCAGGATGTTTAGAGGTAAATGATGGTACTATACTTAAACATGTGCAGCGTCCTCCTTATGGCCAGAGAGAGTTAGACTTTTATGATCAAATCTTCAAATCAACCGACGACACATTGATAGAACTTAGGTCATTTGTACCAAAATTCCATGGTGTAATCCAAGGTGAAACAAATTGTGGTGTAGCTAAACGTAAGAAAGCAGACCTTTTGTATTATTTGTTGCAAAATGTTTTTTAGTCTGCATGATAAAGGATTTTATGTCATTTTCTATTACCATTTTATCTTTTGAAGTTAGTTTTTCATATTTTATATTCTGACTTTGTAAAATGAATTCATATTGCAAGTAGATCGGTTAAGGTTACAATTGTACAATTCTATATCTGTAATCCAACTTACTAAAAAAGGTTAAAAATAATGAATTGGATTAATCGCTGTCTCATTGGAACTTATACTACATCTTCTGTTATCTATAAACAATAGCACACAAACACAGCATAAAAAATAAATATTAAGTAACAAGAACTCTACCAAATTTTATGAGTTGATCCAGGTGCTACATAACGGTAAGCACATCCTTCTCCACAAGTGGCATCCGTCGTGTTGATAATTTTAGTACAAACCCAGTTACAAGTCTAATTCGGTGGGTAACATTTACGAAAAGGAGACGGGATTGTTGTTACGACATTAGGAACGCATCCACTTTCATCCTTTGAAACGGATATTCAATAACGGTCAACAAACTCATGATGGTTTCCATAAAGTTTACGAAATAATGATTTAAACTTTACCTTTGTTTACTTACTAAATAAATCCTCTTCGTGCATTGATGCACATATATAAAACCTTTTTTAACTCCTGGTTTAATAGCGTCTTAGTGAGTATAAAAAAATCATTTATTAAAAGCCCGGAGTATCGTATCAATTGGAAGATGTATACTCCGTATGCAGGCGCTGCTGAAATGTTGCTACATAGAAATGGAAAGTTAAAACCTTTATCTCGAGGTTGACGGGATGCGTTCAACATAGTCACCACATTTTAGTTTATTCAATGAGAGAACATAATATATATAGCGGAATTGTAATTTATCCCATCAGTAAATGGTCATAGCAAGATTGTATATATAGATATATCATTAAATAAAAGGTCTTGAAATCGGACAGATGATATAATCGTTCATGTTTAATAATGTTAAAGTTTGCCACCACAGACACTAGTCTCAGAATTTGTTTTCCTATATAAAATTGAGAATGGAAATGGGGAATGTGTCAAAGAGACAACAACCCGACCAAAATAAAAAAACAAAAAACCCACAACAGCAGAAGGTCACCAACAGGTCTTCAATGTAGCGAGAAATTCCCGCACCCGACGGCGTCCTTCAGCTGGCCCCTAAACAAATATATACTAGTTCAGTGATAATGAACGCCATACTAATTTCCAAATTGTACACAAGAAACTAAAATTTAAATAATACAAGACTAACAAAGGCCAGAGGCTCCTGACTTGGGACAGGCGCAAAAATGCGGCGGGGTTAAACATGTTTGTGAGATCTCAACCCTCCCCCTATACCTCTAACCAGTGTATATATTATGGTATATAGGATATCTTTCTGACACAAGTGCCTGTGTTTGCCATGCATCAGTAAAATAAGTTTTTTTTTATATCTAAATGGCAATGTAATAATTGTGAAATACATCTTTACCTTTATTTTTTAGACCAGTACTTGAAGTTAGAAAACTTGATAAAGAGACTTTCCAAGCCATGTGTTTTGGACATAAAAATGGGGAGAAAAACATATGACCCAGAAGCTTCACCAGAAAAAGTAGCGTCACAAACAGCCAAATTCCCCCCTACTCTGCATCTCGGGTATCAGTTCACAGGAATGTTGGTAAGATAATGTTGACTGTATAGTTATGTATCATCAGCTCGGTAGTCAGGGCTTCAATGCTGAAATAATTTACACAATTTCCTAAACTTCCACATTGATAAATTATGGAAATTACTGCATTGAAACAGAAAGAAAGATTCAAACTAATTCGGGTCTGGTCAGACCGAAAAAAATCAAGAAAATACTAAGTGTTTTAAAGAAAATATTACCCATAGCTGTAACTTTGTCAATAAGAAAAATATATCTGGGGAATTGTAGAATCAAATAGAAACTTAATAACTTGGGATAACTATAGAACCCTTGTTGACATTTTCCAATGTAATATATTTAACAATATGAAACTATAACTATATGTCCCATACGTCATGTTATTTAGATCAAAAGTACCTGTCTTATACTACCGAACTTCTGTGAGCAGTGCTCAGTAATTTGTAGTGGCATTATGCGATTTTTAGTATAAATTGCAGAAAGCATTGGGGCTATTCGTTTTCTTCCATAGAAGTAAAAACAAAATACAAAGGACTTCATCTTATAAATCTACTGTAGTCTTATCATATAACTCACTCTACCAACAATTGAACTCATTCTTTTTATTTTACAAATGTAGGAGATCAAGCCTTTTGATTAAAAAAATAATATTTCATATTTTAATATGGAACAGATTTTTTCTTAAATAATACATATCCATTTTTAGAAATTTGATATAGACACAAACAATATGGTGTATAATGATAAACATTTCTGTAGAAAGTTAACAGAAAAAACAATGGTGGTTGAAGGTGAGTATCACACTTTTCTTTTATATGATAACATACAGATAAATGTAGCGGATTTATACATATATATATATGCATGTGCTTGATGTACCCTTTTCTAGTATTACTTTAGTGAGATGTCCTGATTTGGTTTTTAATTGTAAAACTCAATTATCCTCTTCTTGTAAAAGTCGTGAAATAGAAAAGGCATCAGCGTCACAAAATGGGAAACAATTCAAAGAGAAAACAAACGGTATTAGTTTTGACAAAACAATAATTTAAAGCAAAAAACAAATATAAAGACTACAACCAATGGCAACCAGTTAATTACTTGCTACTAGTTGGTACAGGCATTTTCAGATTGATGTTGGGTCACTCAAACTTATAAGTAAAAATTAAACATGATTAAAAAGCAACAACAGTATCCCATACAATACACAGAAAACTAACGACCAAGCAACACGAACCCAATAAAAACACCTCAAGATACTCCGGAAGGATAAGCATTGTGAAAAGTTTTATAGAATATAGGCATAGTGCATAAAAAAAATTACGCTTTTCAATATCACTGAACTAGTATAGATATTTGTTTAGGGACCAGTTGAGGACGCCTCCGGGAGCTTTTCGCTGCATTAAAACCTATTGGTGATCTTCTGCTGTTGTCTGTTCTATGGTCGGGTTGTTGTCTCTTAAACACACTCCCCATTTCTATCCTCAATTTTATACTGCAGATCAATCATCTATCATTTCAGGGAAAATTCCACATCTTTTTAATGGGTTACAATTTAACATTTTAGAACAGTAGCGAATTTATCAAACTTTTCAGTTTTTAAAGAATAACACAGCGGTGTCAAATTATGTCGGTGATGATTACAAAATTACAACTTTTTCAGCTTAATATACTTAGCATTCTGCAAGTCACGTTTGTCAAACTTGGGTTTTAGTTAGGAAAATTAGATCATGTTATGTTTATCTATAATTTTGCTAAAACTTACCTCTTTCATAATAATCGCTGAAACAGATGACGGACTAATCAATGAAAATGCAAAATTATTCATTTTATTTTGAAATTGTTACTGTGCTGCCCAAAAAGATATATTCGAATTATACCTGCATTACAAATTATCCATGAATCTAACGGACCAGAAAATGCAAGACATTTCTCTACATGTAACAATGCAGATAGACAGTTGCCGAACTCAGAACGATTTGTGTCAGCTTATTAGCAGAGTGCATACTTGTTCTGAATATGTATGAAACGTTTCAAACTAGATATCAAGGATTAAGAGTAAACAAAAATCAATCAATCAATCGAAAAGAATGATCATTTTGACACTTGCATCTAATATTTTACAACAGTAATATGCTAAATAAAATTACAATTGATTTGTATGCATTTGACTTACAAATCATACCAATGTCCAACATTCTTTATAATATAACCATGATTTGCTAAATGTAATTTCATTTTTAGGGTTAGGTGAATTTTTTCGTCAAGGAAAACATCACAGAAAAGACTATATTCAAACAGTTATTGACAAATTAAAATCGATAGAAACCTGGTTTTTAAATCAGAAGAAATATGCATTTATGCCAGTTCATTGCTGTTTGTGTACAATGCATCAGTAGAAAGTACTGAAGGGCAAGTTATAGTGTTGTGTTCTGAAGGAAAGGAAGAAAAACTGGACAGTATGGAAGACAAATCAATAGACAAAGAAAGTGAATCAGACATTAATAAAACTGACGATCGGCCCAGTGAAGAAGGAAGTGACGAAACTGAAAATACGTCTTGTAACCATAGCAATCCAGACCGAAGTTTTGTAGATGTACACATGATTGATTTTCCCCATGTGTTTCCGTCAGAAGATCGAGATGAGAATTATATTTTTGGATTACAAAACTTGATAAAACATTTACAATCTCTACTTGTGCTCTAATTTCCTATTTTTTTTACCCAGAAATGTGCAAATAATGTGTGAGTACCTTAATGTTTCCAGGTCAACACTATGAGTTTTGAAACTTATTTTTTTGGATTATCACTAAACAAATATAATATGGAGTGGAACTTTTTGTACAAGAAGAACTGTTATTTTACATTAAAGGTATTACAATCAGGATTCAACTTCATCAAAACAATCTCTGACACTATTACCAAAATGATTTTTAAAAATCGAAAAAAAGGAAGCCTTTGTAGAAATAATGTGCTGTTGATTTAGCTGTTGAAAACCGATTGATTTATCCTCATAGCATCATTACAATCCTTATAATTATGTCAGTTGTATTCTAACATGTTTAACCCCACCACATTCTGTATGTATGTGCCTGTCCAAAGTCTGGAACCTGCATATTGTTAAGGTCTCTTGTAAAGAGCTGTCTGATTGTTTTCTGCACTGGTACAATGAAAAACTATATTAATAGATATAGGAAGATGTGGTGTGAGTGCCAATGAGACAACTCTCCATCCAAATAACAATTTAAAAATTAAACCATTATAGGTTAAAGTACGGCCTTCAACACGGAGCCTTGGCTCACACCGAACAACAAGCTATAAAGGGCCCCAAAATTACTAGTGTAAAACCATTCAAACGGGAAAACCAACGGTTTAATCTATATAAACAAAACGAGAAACGAGAAACACGTATATATTACATAAACAAACGACAACTACTGTACATAGTATTAGTTGTGTATTAATATAACAAACAGTAAGAAAACAACATGTACTACCATTATAATCACACAATACAAAGTTAATTGGTGTCTATCAAGGGGAACTCATTCTCCTCGAGTTTCTCAAAAAGTTACTGTGAATGTATAATCTGTTGTATAAAGTTTTTCAGATAGTAAAACAAACAAATAAATCTAGATAACAGTCAGTATGTGTCAATGAAATCGTAACAGATTTAACAACTGAAACTGTATAACAAATATGCTCTTGTTGTTCAATTTTCTAGAAAAGATATTAAGTCATTTTCATTGTGTATGTGAACATGTTATTCTACTTTAATATGACATTTGTATAGGGAAAGAATAAGATGTATGTGTGAACTAATCTTAACAGTGTGCTCTGAGATGTCTCAATAAAAGTCAATATTAACAAGTTGCCTAACCATATTTGGCTTCAAAACTTTTGGCTATCAACCCTTATGAAGGTTATTCTAAAGATATTTCAAATCTTGACAATGTAAAATATTTTATATCAATTTTGACACGTTTAGGTCTCTAACTTTTTATATCTGTCTCAGAAAAGTAATATACTTTAAAACCTTTTTCTAACAAAAACTAAACATAAAATATAAAACAAGGTGCACAGCAGGGTGCAGCTTCATTCAACTCAGAGGTCGAACCCTGGACAATTGGGGCAAGCATGTACACAACATTCAAGCTTGATACAGCTCTGAATTTGAATGGTGATCAAATTTTTGACATAATATGAGTTTCTGACACAAAATAAATGTTTAGATCTTACAAATCTATGGTGCAATATTGTGCAATTGAAGATTTCTTCTTCAAACTTTTGAAAAATTTGGAATTTAATAAATTTGGGTAAATAATTTGAAAAAAGCTACCCTTCTGCCCTCCCTTTTTTCTTCTTCAATTAGTCCAAAACTTGACATTTCTTTATACATGATTTACAAGTGTAAGGGAGGTAAATCAGAACATACCAAACATTGTAATGTAAAATGTTTTTGAGTTACCTCTCTTAAACTTAAAATTGTCTAACCAACCCTTCATGATATGGAAACTTGTGGTATAATTTCAACGAGATTCATACACTTAAACACAAGTTATTGTTTGAAAACTACAAAAATGCTTATAGTTTTGGCCCCCTTTTTGGCCAACTTATTCCTAAACTATTGGGACAATAACCCCAAAAACCAATCCCAAGCTTCCTTTAGTGTTATTGAACCTTCTGGTAAATTTTTTTAGAGATTCATTCACTTAAACAAAATTTATTGTCCGTAAACAAAATGTGTCTTCGGACAACAATGCAGACAACGACGACATGATACCATTATATGACGCAAAAATTGTATAAAATCAAAACAAAACTGAAAGAAAGCAACTTTTATTACCAAACTGAGTAGACATAAAAACATTATAAATGTAACTTCTATTTAACAAAATAAACAAAGGTAAATAAGATTGGAATTACAATATCTATAATAGTCCATTAGTCTTCAGAATTAAAAAAAATAAAACAAAACAAAACAAAAAGCCATTAAGCACAAAATGTATCAGCAAAAATAACATAACACGAAAAGAAATGTTCATAAATTTGCAGCTAAGTTTAGTCTGATTTTAGACAAAAATGAAGCATTAGAATAAAATAAAATATAACTACATAAATATACCATTACCATTAATCAGGCATACACCTGAATGTCATTTGAAGCTTACAATCATTTAATTTTAACACTCAAGCAAACTTTTGGTAAAATGCATGGATTTCTTTGAACAATACAAAATCTATTTATAGAGGTGACAGGACCTTTGACTTTTATATATCACATTAGTCAGTGTACTTTCACTAACATTTTAATTCTTCTTATATAATGCTTAAGACCAAACCCAAGAGATCAGTAACACATGTTAGTACATTTAACAGTTTTTTTGGCAAATAGATTTTTTTATGCAATACTTAAATATAATATTATGCAATGAAAACATCAACAAAAAGTGTTAATCTTTAATTTTAACCCTGACACAGATACAATTGACTTATCATGAGTCCTTTAAACCTCAGCTACATCCCTTTACTAACCCAACTAAATAGAGCATGTATTCACTACTATCTAAGGCTTTTGAAATATCCCGTTACTTTCCTGTAAGTCTAAAGCTTCTTAGCAATAAATTAATTTTGACATCAGATTTAAATAACAGAAATTCAAGAAATTATTGAGAACAAAAGTATATTGGAAAATATCACATTTTTTCTGAAGAAATATAAGGACTGGATAATATCAAAATTGACAATCAAAAAATGTTTTTTCAGCATAAATTTTGGCATTTCACTTCTTATTAAATTGAATAAGTAACCATTTGAAATCTTTTTCTAAAGTCTGAAGCTATAAAAGAATTCATGGCCAAATTTTCTTTTTTTTTGGTTTTACATTGAATAAGTATTTTTTTTAAATGTATACCAAATCTTGAGACCTGAACAGGAACAGAGGATTTCTGACACCCTTAGTAATTCAATAAACTTTAATAGCATACAAAAGCACTTGTATATATATATCATTCACATGTAAATGAAAACAAACCAGCTGGAATGTGTAGTGACAAAACAAAATATGGAATGATGATTTATATACAAAAGTATGAATCACTCATTTATAACCAAGTAACAAAATATTCCCTTTCAATTAAAATCTCTAACAATCAGAACAAAATTTGATTATCACATTAATGGTAATATCAACTATATATACATAGAAAATAACTGTAGACAGACTTGGTAATATAGAAGAACCTAAATGCTTGGCAATAATCCAAAGCACCCAGTGTATTATATCTCTAAAATAATGGCATTATTAGCAGTTAGACATGGTGTTTTTTTTGTCATATTAAAATATTTGTCATACAATAAGTTTATCACAAAAACATTGTGACAAATATTATCTATAGTGGTTTAAATAAGGTGAGCATTATTCTACTTTGCACAACTTTCCTCTCAGTATTACTTATAAGAGCAATGACTCTTCACATTACACTGACTATCTTTCACATCTTAATATTTATTTCTGATTAAAAAAACATTCAGCATATCATTTATATTTTGTTTAGACTGCAAGCATATGTTATTGTTTTATTTTGTACTTAATCCCTTTCTGTTATTTCAAGGGAAGAATCCCTGTTTTTAGTTAGATCTGATGAATGAGTATCTGTCATTTAATACCAATAAAGTTGTATATGGTGTAAAATAAAGTGATAACAATGCTTCTTACAACAGATTACCTTAAACATTTATTGCACTATCTAGGACATTTATCTCAGGAATATAGGAACTATTTTGTTACTATTCTCTATAATTCTCTCCATTTATATATACCTAAAGTATATTTTCTACAGTGGTGTTTTTTGTAAACGTCAATTACAGTGATGTATCTAAATGTAATGTAAAAAAATCTCTATGTATACAATATTCAATATATTTTAAACTCAAAATATAAAAGAACAACTAAAAAATAGCCTTGCAAATGTCCCCACCTGAAGCACATATATTTTATCAGCAATTACTCCAATAATTTTGTTTTGATCTTTTGAACTCTTTCTCAAGAATCTAGTGTCATGATAATTCCAGCAGTACAATTTTCAATATATCTGACATTTCAAAGGATAAATCTTTGATAAAAAGTCATCAAAATTCACGAAGAAATGTACTTGTAGGTTTGAGAGTTCTAATACTGAAAAGTTACATAGATTTTCATTGGCAATAATGGGCATAACTCCTTAAACAATAGTAATTAGGTGTTGGATTTGTTAAAACATTGCTAGTATATCCCATCGAAATAAATTTCTTAAAATTTCTTAAAATGTGATATCACTTATAACACTGACAAATGCTTATGTCCATGGCTTCACATGCAACAGAGTACCAATAATCTGAATGGTACCAGACAAAAAATGAAGCATTTGTATTCTATGTATCTCCTGATAGTTCAGTCTATTTGTATCAATAAGATTTGAATTTATATTATATGCTGGTTTAACTATTTATCAAAGTTCCTTTTTGCTTCCTTACAAGACATATTTAAATTAAGTACAAAAGAAAACAAGTTCAGAGATATATTTTTTGTGCATGTGCAACTGTGAACAAATCTGATATGAAGCTTGCCATTCTGCACAATTCTACATGAAAATTCAGCAGATAATACACAATATCCATTCTTTGTTAATTTTGATAAATTTGATAAATAAATTAATAATGCACAACCTCTATACTCATACATACAATAAATAAGTACGCTAGTGACAGCACCAAATCATTGATAAGGTTCCTTGCATACATACACAGTTATATTTGGTGCTATTGTCACAGACCTAATGTATCTAACACATATATCTCTAAGTTATACAGCTGATCAGTATGTCGGAGGTTGATATTCAGGAGCCTCTTTCTGGCCTCCAAAAGGTGCCTGGTAAGGATCCCCAGTGTCACTTCCTGGGAATGATGAGTATGGTGATGAGGCATTCTGCTCAGGATTGTATCCCTCTTGGAAGGTTTCTGTCACACCCTCACGGTATCTTCTTACAGCAAAGAAAGTCAGTCCTCCCTACAAGGCACAATAAAAGCAACTCAATCAAAAATGTATCTCTTTAATGAGAGTAATAAAATTAAACTATAATGCACATTATTTATTCTGGTACTTTAAATCAATTTATTTTATTTTCAAATGCCAAAGAATGTCACTGAATCATAATGCCAATTTTTTCATTTAGATAATTTGTTCAGTTCTATTCATTTCAAAAATTCAATATTATACTTTTGGTTACCATGGTTATTGTCTGAATACATTGGTTGGTCAACATGGTTAATCAACAGGCTAGTATACACTGGTAAATTTCAATCAATTGAAATTCCCACTTTTCCCACTAATACCACATGCTCTTTGTAGAATACTTATTGTAATACAAATTTATGAAATTGACCCATCACATTATCTACTTTGACCTTATAAAAAATTTTCTGAGCCAGCCGGACATTTCATATCTGATCCGAATTTTAATCCCTAAGACAAAGTCACAAAAGGCAATTATGGTAATCAGATGGCCATCCCATTGACATTAAATTAAAATCGATATTAAACTTTACTTTGATATGAATTTGATGTTCTGACATAAAATGTTAAAATTGACATTGCATCATTCAAAGTGTGCACATCAACGTGCTCATATCTGCATAAGACTCTTTATTTGTGCAAAATGAAGTTGTCTAGAACTTTATTTTCGTTTTTAAAGTCAAATTTTTCAAAACCGGATGTTGACTTGACAATGGTAAAACATGGACCATAAACGGATACTTAAAATCTGTGTACGTTAACATAGAACTACTGAGCGAAGAAGCTCTTTCCATGTTATTTCTTCAACAAAACACTTGAAATGAACATTAGATACAGGCATTAATGATAGTTTTAGCATTTTTGAAGAAATGTAGGATGCATAATTGAATTTCCCACCTGTGCACATGCGCACACGTGTTCTTGTTCATACAACGTAGTTCTGACGATTTTTCATTTAAAACCTATTTTAATGATTTATCAAATCATGTTTATAAATGTATTTATTATATATTTTAAATCAATTAGATACAAGCTGCTGAAATGTACGAAAATAATTGGGAATGGACCGATTAATTTATACAATGTACGGTACTGAAAATAGTTTACCTGTCACCTGAACAGGTAGTTTTCAGCTGTCCAACAACTAATTAGCCTTGATTAAAATTAGAAAGTACTAAAGTAGGGGTTGTTTTGATAGTAATTAATCATCATGTCACTTTTATGACCGGAAATGTATGGCTGTTAAAGGCAAATTGTTGGGTCAAAAAGATCGTGAATTTATATGTTAAAATGACCGAAAAAGCCTTTGAAACTAAAAAGTATATGACCGTTTCATGCTTTGCCCAGCCGGTCTTTTACCGGACATTATACAAATGACCGGAATATATGACCGTTTTGGAAGCCTTGGTCCATCTGACTTATAATGCTTATATATTTTGTGTCTTTACTTATATTTCATGAACAACAAGTTTCCCTTTAGTAAGTTTACAATTGAGCTTAAAATCCAATTTATCTAAAATGATATAATTTGCACTTAACCTAAACATACCCAAGTTATTATAGAGAAGAATGAAAATGCTATTGCAGCTTGAACATGGTCCTTGCCATAACCATTGGGGGCTAAATAGGGAGCACCTTCTTCAGTTCTCCTCCATGCATCAGTCATATAACAGAATCCAACAAACCATAGGAAGGTCCATAGTGCTGAAAATATAATATCAGTATAAACATAGAGCTCTCAAAACAGTCATATAACAGAATCCAACAAACCATAGGAAGGTCCATAGTGCTGAAAAAATAATATCAGTATAAACATAGAGCTATCAAAACAGTCATATAACAGAATCCAACAAACCATAGGAAGGTCCATAGTGCTGAAAATATAATATCAGTATAAACATAGAGCTCTCAAAACAGTCATATAACAGAATCCAACAAACCATAGGAAGGTCCATAGTGCTGAAAAAATAATATCAGTATAAACATAGAGCTATCAAAACAGTCATATAACAGAATCCAACAAACCATAGGAAGGTCCATAGTGCTGAAAAAATAATATCAGTATAAACATAGAGCTATCAAAACAGTCATATAACAGAATCCAACAAACCATAGGAAGGTCCATAGTGCTGAAAATATAATATCAGTATAAACATAGAGCTCTCAAAACAGTCATATAACAGAATCCAACAAACCATAGGAAGGTCCATAGTGCTGAAAAAATAATATCAGTATAAACATAGAGCTATCAAAACAGTCATATAACAGAATCCAACAAACCATAGGAAGGTCCATAGTGCTGAAATAATAATATCAGTATAAACATAGAGCTCTCAAAACAGTCATATAACAGAATCCAACAAACCATAGGAAGGTCCATAGTGCTGAAAAATAATATCAGTATAAACATAAAGATCTCAAAACAGTCATATAACAGAATCCAACAAACCATAGGAAGGTCCATAGTGCTGAAAAATAATATCAGTATAAACATAAAGCTCTCAAAACAGTCATATAACAGAATCCAACAAACCATAGGAAGGTCCATAGTGCTGAAAAATAATATCAGTATAAACATAAAGCTCTCAAAACAGTCATATAACAGAATCCAACAAACCATAGGAAGGTCCATAGTGCTGAAAAAATAATATCAGTATAAACATAGAGCTCTCAAAACAGTCATATAACAGAATCCAACAAACCATAGGAAGGTCCATAGTGCTGAAAAAATAATATCAGTATAAACATAGAGCTATCAAAACAGTCATATAACAGAATCCAACAAACCATAGGAAGGTCCATAGTGCTGAAAAAATAATATCAGTATAAACATAAAGAATCCAACAAACCATAGGAAGGTCCATAGTGCTGAAAATATAATATCAGTATAAACATAGAGCTCTCAAAACAGTCATATAACAGAATCCAACAAACCATAGGAAGGTCCATAGTGCTGAAAAAATAATATCAGTATAAACATAAAGAATCCAACAAACCATAGGAAGGTCCATAGTGCTGAAAATATAATATCAGTATAAACATAGAGCTCTCAAAACAGTCATATAACAGAATCCAACAAACCATAGGAAGGTCCATAGTGCTGAAAAAATAATATCAGTATAAACATAAAGAATCCAACAAACCATAGGAAGGTCCATAGTGCTGAAAATATAATATCAGTATAAACATAGAGCTCTCAAAACAGTCATATAACAGAATCCAACAAACCATAGGAAGGTCCATAGTGCTGAAAAAATAATATCAGTATAAACATAAAGAATCCAACAAACCATAGGAAGGTCCATAGTGCTGAAAATATAATATCAGTATAAACATAGAGCTCTCAAAACAGTCATATAACAGAATCCAACAAACCATAGGAAGGTCCATAGTGCTGAAAAAATAATATCAGTATAAACATAGAGCTCTCAAAACAGTCATATAACAGAATCCAACAAACCATAGGAAGGTCCATAGTGCTGAAAAATAATATCAGTATAAACATAAAGAATCCAACAAACCATAGGAAGGTCCATAGTGCTGAAAAAATAATATCAGTATAAACATAAAGAATCCAACAAACCATAGGAAGGTCCATAGTGCTGAAAAAATAATATCAGTATAAACATAAAGAATCCAACAAACCATAGGAAGGTCCATAGTGCTGAAAAAATAATATCAGTATAAACATAGAGCTCTCAAAACAGTCATATAACAGAATCCAACAAACCATAGGAAGGTCCATAGTGCTGAAAAAATAATATCAGTATAAACATAAAGAATCCAACAAACCATAGGAAGGTCCATAGTGCTGAAAAAATAATATCAGTATAAACATAAAGCTCTCAAAACAGTCATATAACAGAATCCAACAAACCATAGGAAGGTCCATAGTGCTGAAAAAATAATATCAGTATAAACATAGAGCTCTCAAAACAGTCATATAACAGAATCCAACAAACCATAGGAAGGTCCATAGTGCTGAAAAAATAATATCAGTATAAACATAGAGCTCTCAAAACAGTCATATAACAGAATCCAACAAACCATAGGAAGGTCCATAGTGCTGAAAAAATAATATCAGTATAAACATAGAGCTCTCAAAACAGTCATATAACAGAATCCAACAAACCATAGGAAGGTCCATAGTGCTGAAAAAATAATATCAGTATAAACATAGAGCTCTCAAAACAGTCATATAACAGAATCCAACAAACCATAGGAAGGTCCATAGTGCTGAAAAAATAATATCAGTAGAAACATAAAGCTCTCAAAACAGTCATATAACAGAATCCAACAAACCATAGGAAGGTCCATAGTGCTGAAAAAATAATATCAGTATAAACATAGAGCTCTCAAAACAGTCATATAACAGAATCCAACAAACCATAGGAAGGTCCATAGTGCTGAAAATATAATATCAGTATAAACATAGAGCTCTCAAAACAGTCATATAACAGAATCCAACAAACCATAGGAAGGTCCATAGTGCTGAAAAAATAATATCAGTATAAACATAAAGAATCCAACAAACCATAGGAAGGTCCATAGTGCTGAAAATATAATATCAGTATAAACATAGAGCTCTCAAAACAGTCATATAACAGAATCCAACAAACCATAGGAAGGTCCATAGTGCTGAAAAAATAATATCAGTATAAACATAAAGAATCCAACAAACCATAGGAAGGTCCATAGTGCTGAAAAAATAATATCAGTATAAACATAAAGAATCCAACAAACCATAGGAAGGTCCATAGTGCTGAAAAAATAATATCAGTATAAACATAAAGAATCCAACAAACCATAGGAAGGTCCATAGTGCTGAAAAAATAATATCAGTATAAACATAAAGCTCTCAAAACAGTCATATAACAGAATCCAACAAACCATAGGAAGGTCCATAGTGCTGAAAAATAATATCAGTATAAACATAAACCTCTCAAAACAGTCATATAACAGAATCCAACAAACCATAGGAAGGTCCATAGTGCTGAAAAATAATATCAGTATAAACATAAACCTCTCAAAACAGTCATATAACAGAATCCAACAAACCATAGGAAGGTCCATAGTGCTGAAAAATAATATCAGTATAAACATAGAGCTCTCAAAACAGTCATATAACAGAATCCAACAAACCATAGGAAGGTCCATAGTGCTGAAAAAATAATATCAGTATAAACATAGAGCTCTCAAAACAGTCATATAACAGAATCCAACAAACCATAGGAAGGTCCATAGTGCTGAAAAAATAATATCAGTATAAACATAAAGCTCTCAAAACAGTCATATAACAGAATCCAACAAACCATAGGAAGGTCCATAGTGCTGAAAAAATAATATCAGTATAAACATAAAGCTCTCAAAACAGTCATATAACAGAATCCAACAAACCATAGGAAGGTCCATAGTGCTGAAAAAATAATATCAGTATAAACATAAAGCTCTCAAAACAGTCATATAACAGAATCCAACAAACCATAGGAAGGTCCATAGTGCTGAAAAAATAATATCAGTATAAACATAAAGATCTCAAAAACCATAATAATTTGTTTATAGATATCAATGTTAAAAAAATATATGGGGAATATGTCTATGATGGGACTCAGATGATGCTCCTTCTTGTACATACATTGTAACTTTATAAAGGAGCATAACACTAGAGAGGTTAAATTAACGCCATCCAAATTCAAACTTGAAATGTATTTTTTGAAAATAATCACAATGTATAAGTTTCATAACATTTGGTTGATGCAAACTAAAATTAGAGAACAAAATCAATTGTGGGAGGTACAGACTAACAAGGCTAAAACTTAATGCCCCCTCCTATACAGTAGGGGCATAAAAGAACTTACTTCAAACAGACTGTTACAGAGAAAAGGAAGATCAATAAAGCTGTAAAACATATAAATAATCAGTTCAGAAGTCTATAATGTAGGACAGATTTAACAAACCATAGAAAACTTCACAGTCCTGGCAAATACAAAATCATTTTTAAGGACTGTCATGACTTAGAGACTATTGAGAAATGACAGGAATTTTATTTAACTTTTGACATCTTACTGTCACTAACATACACCAATAAACCATATATATATAGATAAGGTTGGCAAACCAATATTTTATTAATATTGTATTTGGGTGATGCAAAGTTTCTTAACATTTAATCCAGGCAAACTTAAGTTAGAGAACAGAAAAACAAATCTGCAATTTTTGTTGTTGTTACAATGGGTAAAGGGACACAACTCTAGAACAGTAGAAGTCATACCACCAAAAATTCAAAATTTATCTGTGATTTGTGTAATAAGCAGTGTGTATAAGATTCATAACATTTGTTGAGGCAAACTTAAAATAAGAGAATGGAAAGAAAAAAATCAGCATTTTTTCTTTGTAAAGGGGGCATAACTCTTGAAAGGTAATAGTGACACCACCGAAATTTGAACTTGATCAGTCTTTTGTGAAAAATAAGCATGTAGTGTTACATTTGGTTGAGGCAAACCTATAAGTTAGGGAACAAAAAAAACTTTCAGGCTGGACATACATACAAGGGTAAAACTCAATGCCCCCTTTCAATAGACAGAACCTAAAACATGACACAATACAGAAAAAGACAGTGAAATGTTTTACTTCCCACCAGAAATGCACAGGCTTGACGAAAATGTTAAGAAATTATTTATTCATCAGCTGTTAAATAAAACGCAACTATAAGAAGTTACATTTATGGTCAAGAAACAGTTATGATCATTTATAAATCTGAAATATTTTGACTCCTTGTACTGGTATCAGTCATTTATCAAAACTGGAAAGTCATGGTACTGTTGATTCATTATTATTTGAGATAAATATTTTTATTGAACCATCAATTTACATATTCAAATAATTACAAGTTTTCCATGGCCTGTATGCTGACTTGAGCAAAACTACACCTTTTATAGCTGACTATATGCGGTATGGGCTTTGCTCATTGTTGAAGGCCGTACAGTGACCTATAATTGTTAATGTTTGTGTCATTTTGGTATTTTGTGGATAGTTGTCTCATTGGCAATCATACCACATCTTCTTTTTTATATATAATGTATGAAATCAAATATCCATGAAAAATCAATGTATCCTTAATCCAAGAAAAAATTGAAAATAGGAACAAAAATCATTTTTGGTTCAGTCCATTGTTTTGTAAAAAATTATCTTTTCAGATTCTAACTACTAAAAAAGTCTAAAATGTTTCAAGCATTTAATTGACCAAAATGTTGGAATATGTACAAAAGGTGTAATTCACTAATTGGTCAATTATACTATCCTTAAAAATAAAGTCCAGCTTCCTTTTGTGACAAGATCATTTAATATATCTGATTTTATTTCACAGCCTTAATTCAAAAGAAGGATAACAAACCATCAATCAATGACGAAATCCATTCCTAACAAAATCAATGTTGCTCTACTATAACATTGTACAAACTCTTGTGAATCAACTTAATCAATAGGGAATTCTAGAAGATATATAGTACACAGATTAGCTACTCAGCTTTCACTCAGATATATTTGATTTTTCAGATTTTCTTAGCATTATACACTAAAATATAATGATGAATATACATGTACAATGTACATTTTGTATGTATGTCAATAATTCTATCATGTCTACATGCATGGCTAACATTTTAAAATGTGTTAGTCTTTAGATGCAAACAAGCCTCTTTTTAACCTTAAACTATGTAGAAACCCAAACACATGTGTACATGTTGCTTAACCTTATTAATCATGCAGAAAACAATTTATCTAATCAATATACAAGTAAATAGTTTGGTGAAAGTTGATTGGAGATATTCTTGTAATACAGTATACATATAGATTCTTACATTGATACCAGTGGATTATCGGATTTATCCAATCTCGATAGTTAAATTATCAATTTTAAAGTCCGAGCCGCCTCGGCGAGGACTTTAAAATTGATAATTTAACTATCGAGATTGGATAAATCCGATAATACACGAGTAACTATGTAAGAATCTGTTTCTCTAATGATTAAAAAGACATTTTCTCTTTTTGTTAACCGAAAAATCCCCTTCGAGTGCCTTTCACATTGCACGAAGTTGTCAATTTCATTAACACCTGTTATCGTATTTTCATTCATTCAGTTAGCTAAAAAGGTCATGACCCTCAAAATCATCCAATGATCTTTTGAGATCACCAGCAACCACACGTTGATTAAATTTTTTTATACAATGGGTTAGGAAAGGGATAAATTTCCATAGAGTTAGAGAAATGTATATATACCATTTGATAAACTCTATAAATGCTTTACAAATGCTTTACGAGACAAGTTACAAAATAGACCACTATGCAAGTATGAACAAGAAATGAATTGTCAAATGGGGTTTCCTGTATTTAAAAAGTAACCATGGTAACAACTGCTGAACAAAACAAGGGTAGCTAGTCATGCTAGTTTGTATAAAACTAATAACTAGGATAAATCTTGAATTGTTTGTGTCATTTGATTTCATATACATTTTTTTGCTTTTGTGCAGTACAATATGCAGTTGCAAATTGAGCTTCCCCCCAAAAAAAATGTTTTAACCCTCCCCCTTTTCTTTAAATTTTGAATAAGATTTGAAGAAATTTTCTTTTTAGTGTCTGAAATCTTGAGAACAAATGAACAAATCCCCCAATCTGTTTTAACCCCCCCCCCCCCCTATTCTTTTTTTCTTTCTTTCCCTCAAGATATGGTCATAATGAATCTAAAATGCTGTGTTTGAATAACTTCCCTTACACCGTTTTAAAATTATGTTTATTGTCCATTAACCAGGACACTCTTGTTTCACCCCTTTTTTTGCCACTAATTCCTTAACAGTTTGAGTTATAAAGCTCCAAAGATAATTTTTATCATTCATTTGTGGTATAATTTCAGAAAGATCCATACACCATTCCACAAGTTTTTGTCTGGAAACTAGTAAAATGCTTATTTAAGCCCCTTTTTGGCTCCTAATTATCTAAACTGTTGGGACAAAAATCAATCCCAAACTTGTGTTTAAATTTCAAAGATTTTTTGTTTTTTTATACTTAAGTTATCGTGCGAAAACAAAATGACTTATGACAAATACAAAGATGTGATACCAATATCATGAATGTATACAAACGCAAAATTATCATACAAAAAATGAAGTATTTCTTTATTTGAAAAAAAGATAAATTCTGCACAATTTTCAATTTGTTTAGCAACAGTGCAAATTTAACAAAGACTTTCTGCTGTTTTCAGCTCTTTGGTTGGGTTGTTGTCTCTTTGACACATTCCATATTTCCATTCTAAATTTAAATAGGGGAAAAGCAATGGTGGTATAACACCTTTTACTTGCATGTGACATCACTTATATGCCCAACATCATACATGTACATTATTTTGTAGGTGCCACTATGGAGCAGATTCTTGTCACCCTATCTTACCTTACATATCTTTAGTAGAGATTTCACCTGGTTTTGATGGGGTTTGAGTTGCTCAAAGATTAGTTTCTGCTGTTTACAAACATGCTGGTATTTTTTTTTTAATGTACACCCATCCATGAAAATTGGGATCCCATAAAATAAAAAGTGGAATTCCAATTTTACAAATCTTCTTTTTATGCCACAGACCCAAAGCTAAGATCGATGCTAATTTTGTACAGATTTTAGTTACCTGTATGACAGCAATTATACAAACTCTGCAGGTTGGTATATCATTGCTTGTACCTGCATGTAACATAAAGTAATAGATGATCATGACTGCATATTCATAAATCTACTTTGAAAACCTATTTCGTACAAAATGAACAACGTTATATTTACCTGATAATCCTAAGTCACCTATGACCACATATTTCCTATGTTGTACACTGCTAATGTTTTCAAACATGGCATCTATTACAAGGAATATTAAACAGATTAAAAATGCTATGATGCCGATTCCTGTCCCATATCCACATGCATTATTGTCACCATGCATTTGACACATATCTCCGTGCCATCCTTCTGCTATGATACAACCAAATACTATAATGGACCATATCTATAAAGTAATAATAATTTTGGTCAGACAAGAGCTTTATATATGCATGTGCTTTAACTTTTGGTGAGACTATTTTTAGGTTTCTATATGAATAAATACACATTTCAGAATGAGGCACTTTGGAAGCCTTGCATGGTCATGAATACACATTCATGTTTTTGTTAAATACTTTGGTTAATGCAATGTGAAGCGAGGTTGGTGAGTTTTGTCTTAATTTCCACTAACAAACTGTTTTTTTCTGTAAATAAAAATTAACTGATATTTCATTTTTTCGGTAAAAGCTGTAAGGACCATACATATTTCGGTATTCAAATTAACTAACCATCTGACAGTCATGTGACTTAATGACATTGAAGTTAACTTTACATGCAGAAAGACATCTGCCATTAGTTTAGAAAATTTGTTTACTTTAAACCGATTCTTTTGGAAGGTAAAACTAGTATTAGCAGTCAGAGCTCAGACATAAATAAGTCTGAATCTGCTTTTGACTCATAGAGGTCTAAATTTGTAAGTTTTAGGATTTGTCTCCCTTTAATGTAAGACAAAATACGACTTCAATAAGTCCAATATTGTTAAACAAGAAATGATTGACCAGAATCAACAAGTTGTAAATATCCACTCCTACAAGTCGATGAGTGATCAAAATTGGTTAACTTCAAGACCCATGCATATTTATAAGGAGGTCATGCATCTAAATCAAATAATGACAACATTGAAAGCCTATGCTTTGTCTTCTAAAGAAAAATATGAATGAGAGTCTTAAAAATCGGAGATAATTTTAATTAACCTTACAATGCAACCACCTGGATTAATGGAGTAAAACATCTGTGTTTAGTAAGGATGTTCAATTATATAATTAAATATAGATACATCAGGGTTTCCCCTGTGTCAATTATTTTTTTCGCCACCTCTTTCGCCAAAACAATTTATTTTTCGCCACTTTATTATTTTTTTCGCCAAGAAACACAATTATATTTTTTTTCACATTTTCCTTTTTTCCAGCCCCCCCCCCCCCCCTAAATAGGAAGTGTTTTTTACAACAAAACAAAGAATTTCATCACTAGGAATTGATCGCTCGTGTAAGGTGTAGTCATTACATTGAAGGGTTACTCTCATGCCAACCTTTTGAATAGATTTCTTCATAACGACAGTTTTCTTCTCTAGACCGGCATCGTAAATAAGTAAAAAAAAATGCTTGAAACACGTGTGTTACTGAAACGACTTTGAAGTTCCAATTCAAATCAATGACCTATATGAAAGTTAAATGAAAGAGTTTTAAATCAGAGACCTTTCTTGCTTTTGAACATTTTTCGTCATAACAACAATTTTCTTTGCTAGACTATGAAGCGTAAAAATTTTGCTTCAAACACGTGTGTCGCAAAGTGGTTAATAAATCCCTTTTGTGACATGTGACAGAAGCCATTTAACAATATCGTTTTGTCATATCATACAATCAACACCTTTATTAATTAGTCCTTTGATGTCGATAGCTATAAATGCAATCAGCTGATTATTGATTTTCTGTCAAAATCTTAACAAGTTCAAGGTTAATTCCGAGTATTGTCTGATCGGTAAAGTCAGAGAAACCCGAAAAGAAGTAGATAAACAAGATGGCTGAAAATAAATCGTTATATATTTCTTTCGCCAAATTCTTTCACCAATGACGAATTTTAATCGCCACAATTATAATTTTTTCGCAATTTGCGAAAATGGCGACCGCCAGCGGAAACCCTGATACATGTAGCTCAAGTCCTTGCAGTGTTCTCCCCAGGCCCTTAAAGGACCACGGGCCCGCGATGTATAATTTTCTACCGCGGTGGTATCGTTCTTGCCGCGATGTATAATTTTTCTCCGTGGTGCTAAAGTTTTCGGTAAAAAAATTGTATCAAAATCGGTAAAGTTTCAGATGACTTCAACTTTCAGTCAGGGTTAAATTTACATGAAAATTGACCAGTTCTAACCAGTTTAATCCAGTAATTGACAAGTAGATTGTTTACACCACGTGATCGATTTACCTGTTGGGGGGTCTCATTGGGGGGTTCCGATCCCGGATCCTGCTTAGTGTTTTGTCAGATTCCCGTATCCCGGTTACACTATGTCCGTAAGCAATTCTCATTTTTTTTGTCATTTCCCGGGTCACGCAAGACCTCATTTCCCGTTTTCACGACACAGTAATTTGACTTTCACGTTTCACGCTTACAAAAAATTGGCAATCCCGCGTCACACTTAGACCCCAATGAGACCCACCTGTTGAGGTTAACCTTGATGATTGGATTTAATCGATGTACTACATAATTCTCTTGTGTTTTAATAAATTAAGAGATCATAATTTTAAAAACAGACTTGTAATAGGGGACAAGCAGACATTTGTTAATGAACTCTATTACGCCAGTCTTTTGTCAAAATAATTTGCCGGTTAGAAATTAATTGTAGAGTTACTTCCCCTGATTTTGCTTGCTCCTCACATATCATTTCTCATTGAAAATTAAATAAAGTATAAATTGAATACAAAACTATATTAGAATGTTACATTAAGGATAAAAACTTTCTTAGAACATACCAACAAAAATGTTTTGCAAATTATTTTAGAGAATCATACCTTTATTGATACACAGACATTTGATATTAAACTAGTAGTATATTTAAACAGAATTAGAATATTTAAAGCTCACCAAACGCCTTCGGGCACCGAGCCGACCGTGCGAGGGCTGAAAAGCCAGTCAAGGGCGTTAAACACTTCCATATATACAGAACCGCCACTACTTGTTCCTGACCCATGGCACAAAATATTGCAATGCTCACCAATCGTCTTCGGGCACCGAGCTGACCGAGCGAGGGCTGAAAAGCCAGTCAAGATCGTTAAACACTTCCATATATATATACAGAAATTGGTTGAAAAGCTTAATGCCTAAATTTATTAAGAATGTAAAATTGAAAATTACTTTTACAATTAAATTTGTTGATGTTAAAAAGAATGGAAAATAGTTTTTAATTTACTGAAGGTTCTGTATCAAAAATTAATCTTGTTCAAAGTTCATTGTTATGGTCAAATCTAACATGGGGAATGTGTAGTGTAACTACAAGTATTGGGACAAAATGGCTTGATCAAAATATAAGAAGTGACTTTATTTTAAAGACTAATTGTGCATTCTTTTCTTTTTCAAAGATATTAAAGTATACAAACTGTTTTATTGATTTACTTTTTCTACCAATAATGTTCTGACCCAAAGTCTATATAACACAGTACCACAGTTAACAAAACAAAGGCAAAAAGGTAATGACAAAAACTAACAAGAAAAAAATAAGCGACGCAACGCGACACAAAATATTGTAAATTTCATTTCGTCACGCGTTACTCTGGTGCTATCCAAAAATCCTTGGGAGAACACTGCCTTGTGAACTCTCATACATGTTTTGCTGTCATGGGTGCTGTAGTTTGGCCACAAAGTAACATTAAGTTTTTTCACCAACATAAATAGACCTAAACAAGTCTGTCATTTTCTGACTTAGATAAGGCCATGGAAAATTAATTGTTGGTTTCCCCTAACATGGGAAAAATTTAAAGACCCGGCAGGCAGGCTTTTTTTTTTTTTTTTTTGTAACCATGGGTAATTTTATATCTAAATGGTTTTTTTTCTACAGTGGAACTTTAATCTTGCATATTTCCAACACTTTTTGTTGTCTGCAAACAATTTTTTTTTTTCTTTGTCCAGAAAAATTAAATGACCTGGTCGGGTTAGGGGAAACCAAGAATTATTTTCCCATGGCCTAAGTCTAAAATTGAAACTACATTTTTATAATAAATACATGTTTCGACTTATTTTAGTTAAAAACAGAAATTGACTTGTTTATGTCTGAACTCTGACTGATTAGCAAAAGGGTACAAAAATGTGATATCAAATAAAAAAATGTAAATACTTAATATTATCGCTATTATCTGTAATTTTCCTTTGATGTTTTTTTGTGATAATTTTCATATCACTCGTGTAGAGTGAGAATGAAAATTATCGCTAGTTTCTAAGGTCCTTAGCAACAGCGAATTAATCTAATGCATGCCCTAGAGTGTCGGCCAATCAGAAAAGATAAGCCGGAACTATACAAAAAATGTTATTGGATGGCTGCGCGCTAAAATATCAACTACAAAAGTAACCCGAATAATTCAGTCGTTTTAATCCGCACATCTACGAGGGCTACATATTTTACCGTGAATTTCACCGTTAAATAATTTATTGGAAGTTAATAAAAGTAATCAAATCATGTTTTTAACAAGTAAAAACGTCCTTTTTTACAAATGTCGACAAATCATCGTAGGTCTGTCTGCGTGTACATTTCTTCATACATGTATATTTCTTCGTCTGCTTTGAAAATACATTATATATTCAACCTTTCGCTTCATTTTGATACGTAGAAACACCAAATTACAGCTTATCAACAGTGAAAATGGTCTTCGCAATATTTGAACACGCCGGATGGTCAGATGAGACATCTTTTTTCAAATGAATGAAATACCTGAGCGACTACATATTTATATCAAATAAGCCTCCGCCAAAAAAAATAGTACCACAAAAGAAAATGCATTTTCATCGTATAAGATACATTTTTTTTACTGAAATTTAAATTAAGTGATATTCGAAAATACAAATAATAGCGATAAATAGATTATTTATGTTTTTTTTAAACTCGATGCATTTTCTCATTCACATCTCATCTCAGGGCTCCGCCCTTCGATGAGATAAGAATGAGAAAATGCATCTCGTTTAAAAAAACATATATAATCTATAAATAGTAACTTTATTTGAAAAATCTTCACCACACGTGGTATCATTTGCTATTGTTACTAAGTATAGCTGCCGAATATGACATCATGCGGGTATGTGCAGCGTAGTGAAAGTAGAATTATGTTGAAAACATGAGACGGTCTAAAACACAATATGAGACGATATAGCCATAGTTAAGCCTGCCAACTGATATTTTATTGTGTTTTTTTTCTATGTTGTGATGTTAAGCTAATGTTTCAGAAAAAGGAACAAGGTTTGGTACCATTAAAACGTTTAATCCCGCTGCATATGTTTGCAACTGTCCTAAGTCAGGAATCTGATGTACAGTAGTTGTCGTTTGTTTATGTAATTTATGTGTCTCATTTTTTTTATATAGATTATACCGTTGGTTTTCCCATTTGAATGGTTTTACACTAATTTTGGGGCCCTTTATAGCTTGTTGTTAGGCATGTTCGGTATGAGCCCAGGCTCCGTGTTGAAGGCCGTACATTGACCTATAATGGTTAAAGGTTTACTTTTACAAATTGTTATTTGGATGGAGAGTTGTCTCATTGGCACTCACACCACATCTTCCTTGATATCTATATCGACTATAATGATCTACCAAAACAGCTTAGTCTTAAAAACAAACACTGAAACAGAACAGTTCATATTCAACGGGCTACGGACTTTCTGTCTGTCTTTATCCTTGAAAATGAAAATGTATTGTTTATACATTCTTCTTATTGACAAGGAATTTTTACAGGGTTGAGATTGTGGGTTGTACTACCGTGTTTATACTGATTATCAATTTAAAAAAGTTGGAATACAATCGTACCAAACTGACAGCTCGCAATATGACTTGTGGTTTCTTGATAAATTCTAATGGATCAAAGGGGGTACCAGCTTTACCAGCACCGTACGCACCCCCACTACCCTGTGCCGTCGACATTTTACGAATACAAAAATCACGAGGAAATGACGTCACGAACATAAACAGGGGTCTTAGGGGTTACACTAATGACTGGACCGAATGACAGGACCGAATGACAGGACCAAATGAAAAATGCTAATAACTTTTTCGTTTCTTGAAGGATTGATCTCAAATTTGAAATATAATAAGGTTTCATCATTTGATATATAGATTTAAGAATAAAAAATTAAAAAATTGTAAGAAACTTTAGAAAACGTGACATGGCCAATTCTGATAATGACAGGACCAACATCGAGAATGACAGGACCAAATAAAAATGCTAATAACTTTTTTATTTTTCAAAGAAATTATCTCAGATTTGAAATATAAAATGGTATGCCATATTTTGAAACAAAAATGTTATAAAAAATATAGGTTTATTTTCAAAAACTTTCAAAAACGTGACATGACCATCGCTGGCTGACAGGACCAACCTCGACAATGACCGGACCAGATAAAATTGCTAATTTCTCTTTTATTTCTCAAAGTATTTATCTGAAATTTGAAATATAATAAGATTTTATCATTTGATAAATAGATTTAAGAAATATTTTTTTTAAAATATGTAAAAAACTTTAGAAAACGTGTATGACCAACTCTGATAATGACATGACAAACTTTGACAATGCCAGGACCAAGTAAAAATGCTAATATTTTTTTTATTTTTCAAGAGAATTATCTCAGATTTGAAACATAAAATGATATGTCCCATTTTGAAATATTTATGTCATAAAAAGTATAGATTTATTTTCAAAAACTTTTAAAAACGTAACATGACCATCGCTGACTGACAGGACCAACCTCGACAATGACCGAACCAGATGAAATTGCTAATTTCTCTTTTATTTCTCAAAATATTTCTATGAAATTTAAAATATGTGAAGAATAGATTATACCATTTTATACATACATATAAGAAAAGGGTATAAAAAGCTTGCTGAACTGTGACCTGGTTAATGTTGTCAATGACAGGACAATCCTCGCAATTAATGACAGGACAACATAAAAATGTTAATTATGCATAACATTTGTCAGAATATTCCCCTCAAATTTGAAATAATGACAATTTAGACCATTTTCCACATCATATAAGAAAACTATAGAAAAAAAACGTATTGAAAGCTTGTGGTTGTGTGACCTGACTAACATCAGCTATGATCTGGCCGAAGATGTCTTGCTTAATCGAAAATGAATCTTAATTAAATTGGTATCGTCTCTGAAAAGTTATAGGTAACTTTTTTTCTACTGTTTTTGTTGTCCAAGAAAAACAATATCTGCTGTACATTTTTCATGTGAATGGTAGTGAGTAATGCCATGACATTGAGTTCCATCTGAGTCACATTCATCATTAAAATTAATTTGAATAGCCTTAATTTGTTGTCGTTGATTGTGTGCCATTTTAATAGCCACAGATGATAAAAAATCGTTTGGAATTGCTTTGCAACCCATAGGTACCAACATGTTCTAAAACAAAACCTATAGGTAGCCCGTGGGTTGTCTAAGTTTTAACCAAGGTTTACTTATTTTCTGTCTATAGGTTACCTATAGGTAGATATCCAAACACACCCATAGTTAGATAAATAAACATATAGTTGTGCTAACCAGTAGGATAGACTTTCACAGAAATATATAAATCTACAAAGTTTCTCAAGCTCAACAATTTACCAATAAAAAGTTCAAATAACGCGTTGGGCGTTCGCAGACCTAACATTTCCCTTATTTTCTTAAAACTTATTCATTCAATTTCGATCAATGTGTGCTTTTTTTTATTATAATAATAAATTTCAACCAGGATTTCTATAGAAAAACTTTAGTCATTTCACGTTTTCGCAAAATTGATGTATTAAAAGATGAGATCTTATTATATTTTAAATCTGACATAATTTCTTTTCAAAATTAAAAAGTGAATAGCATATTTATTTGGTCCTGTCCTTGTCGAGGTCACATTACAGCAAACGTTTAATATTTTTTTCCTTTATTATTCCTATCTTTATCTATAAAATGCTTAAATCTGATTATATCTCTAATTTCAGAGAGAAAAAATTTAGAAATAAAAAGTAATTAGCAATTTCATCTGGTCCTGTCAATGTCGAGGTTTGTTATGTAAGTCAGCGATAGTCATGCCACGTTTAAACTTTTTATATTTTTTATAACATTTTTGTTTCAAAATATGACATATCATTTTATATTTCAAATCTGAGAGAATTCCTTTGAAAAATAAAAAAAGTTATTAGCATTTTGATTTAGTCCTGTCATTGTCGATGTTGGTCATGTCATTATCAGAGTTGGTCATGTCACGTTTTCTAAAGTTTCTTACAATGTTTTTTATTTTCCTTTGTCTCCTTTTTTATTTATTTTGACCGTTGAACTGCTGGCAATAAATATTCGTAAGAACAACCATATATCAGGTATAAAAATTGGGGATACTGAAATAAAAATTTCACAGTTGGCTGATGATACCACTTGTTTTTTGAAAGATGTATTTTCTGCGCAAATTTTATTAGATTCCTTTAATGATTTTGAGAAGTGTTCAGGGTTAAAAGTCAATTTTTCGAAAACCGAAGCAACATGGATTGGAAGAAATAAATTTAACAAAGAAGGTTCCCTTCCTATTAAATGGACAGATGGTTTTAAAACCTTAGGTTTAAAATTTAACGCATTTGATGAAATGGTTTGTTCTAACTTAGATACATGCATAGAAAAAATGGAATCAATTATTAAAATGTGGAGGATCAGAAACCTTTCCTTGATCGGTAAAATCGTAATTCTTAAATCACTTGCAATATCGAAGCTTATTTATGTCATTTCATCTACACATGTACCAAGATCTTATGTAATTAAAATACAAAGGGACATTAATAACTTTTTATGGAATGATAGTACTCCGAAAGTTAAATCGGAAGTTATTCAAAAGTCTCCTAGCGAGGGGGGACTGAAAGCACCAAATTTTGAAGTACAGCTGTTATCCTTTCGTATCATGTGGGTAAAACGATTTTTGTCAGAACATGACTCTAAATGGAAACATGTTTCCAAAGCATTCTTCTCCCTTTTTGATTTAGAGGATTTATTTATGAGCAGATGTGAATTTGAGTTTTTAAATTTAAAAGCACCTCTTTTTTATATAGAAGTGCTATCTGCTTGGAAACGTTTCAAGGGTATTTTCATCCCGTTAAATGCATTTCATGTTAGAAAAGAATTTATTTGGTTCAATCCGTTTATCAAGGTTAACAGAACGAGTATTTTTTACAGATCTTGGTACACGAAAGGCATAAGGTTCATTAATGATATTGTAGATGATAAAGGCGAATTTTTGTCTCATGACGCTATTAACAAAAAATATAATTTAAATGTTACTTTTGTAGACATTCTTTCTATTAAACTTGCTATACCACGTGACTGGAAAGATTTGTTATTACAACAACACATGTCACCTAAGAGCAACTCTTTTGGATTCGTTTTTGAGCATGAGAATAAAAAAATGCCTATTAGCAAATTATATACTAAAGATGTATATTCACTTTTTATCGATCGGGTAAGTGTTTCTCCCATTTCACAACAAAGGTGGGAAGAAAGTTTTAATATAGAAATTAGTGACGAAAAGTGGAACAATATTTATTCACTAGCTTTTAAATGTACTATTGAAAGCAAACTACAAGCTTTTCAATATAAAGTGTTACACAGAATAGTCTCACATAATTATCTCCTTGAAAAATATAAACTTTCTTTAACTAATGAGTGTGCCAGTTGTAAAGAAATAGAAACTATAGAGCATAAATTTTTTGAATGTATAGAAATAAAACGATTTTGGAGAGAATTTTCTAATTGGTGGCATTTAGTTTTTGGAGTAAAAATATTTTTAAATAAAGACAGTGTCATTTTTGGTATATTGAATTCTGATAACTTAGTGTTAAACTATTGTATTTTACAGGCAAAATATTACATTCATTATGTAAAGTACACACAATTAGACAGATTGTTTATATCTGTGCAAGCTTTTCTCAAATTTTTGAAAAGACGTCTGGAGATATTAGAATATTTATATCTTTCTAAAGACAAGCACGAGTCATTTGTCGACAGATGGGGGGAATTTATGGAAGTTATTAATTAATTAAATTTTATTCTCGATATGATCATGTATATTTAATGTATTCCAAAGTATCTTTTACTTGTATCATATACCGATTATTCAAATCATTTACTTGTATTTGTTTTTACTATGTCTTATTCGTAAAATATCAATAGTATGACTATGCCATATGTCAATCACTTATATATTGCAAAAATGTATGTATGTATGTATGCACTGTAGCTTGAACACCAAAAAGATCAATAAAAAATAAAAAAAAGAAATACTTTGAGAAATAAAAGAGAAATTAGCAATTTTATCTGGTCCGGTCATTGTCGAGGTTGGTCCTGTCAGCCAGCGATGGTCATGTCACGTTTTTGAAAGTTTTTGAAAATAAACCTATATTTTTTATAACATTTTTGTTTCAAAATATGGCATACTATTTTATATTTCAAATCTGAGATAATTTCTTTGAAAAATAAAAAAGTTATTAGCATTTTTATTTGGTCCTGTCATTCTCGATGTTGGTCCTGTCATTATCAGAATTGGTCATGTCACGTTTTCTACAGTTTCTTACAATTTTTTTAATTTTTTTTTCTTAAATCTATATATCAAATGATGAAACCTTATTATATTTCAAATTTGAGATCAATCCTTCAAGAACCGAAAAAGTTATTAGCATTTCTCATTTGGTCCTGTCATTCGGTCCTGTCATTCGGTCCAGTCATTAGTGTAACCCCATAAACAGGGAAACATCAAAATACGGTTAGCGATCCCGGTCACAATTTTTTTAACGGTTTTATCTAAATCTTTGATTACACTTGCTCGAAAACTAGCTATAGTACACATTGTTTTCTATTCATTTGTCAAGATGAGATCAGAAAACTTGAGTTTGATTCGAAGTGTTTTAAAAGTACAAACAGAGACCTGGGAACTATATATAGTAGTCTCAGATATAACATAATTATATAATCTTAAATTATAACTTCAATTTACATATTTCAAATATTTGCTGGGACTATACTTACCACTATGATTATTATAATAGTCCCAGATATTTGTAAAAAGGCTGCAAGGCAATTCAATTTTTGAAAAGAATGGGGAAAAACCTCTAATCCAACTCCTAGCTTGTACAATAGGCGTTGACCAGTGTTGAACTTGTGACTTCTTCGAAAGCTTTGCAAAATCCAATAATATGATATCAATCTGAGCTCTCTTTGATTTCAGTTTTTCTTCTACTCCTTGGCTTTTTGATATCAGCTGTGATTCCCATGATCGTTTGGAGCGGAATCCATCACGTTGGCAATCTGTCAGAATATTGAAGTTATCTATAGATGTCTCATGATGAACGAACGAATAACATGTTTAAGAACTTTACTAATAACTGATGTGAGGGACACTGGCCGGTAATATGATGAGACATTGCGCTCTCATTTCTTTAAAAAAAATATGGTGCAATGACTCTCTACAGTGTGTGTGTGATGGTACTATCTCTGAGTTTATGGAGTACTGATTTTATATAGGTCCTGTATTATTCTTAATATTTATTAATGATTTGCCTTTATGGAATCCTAATCATAATACTGATCTTTTTGCTGATGATAGCACTATTTCTATATTTGATAAAGATAAGTCAGACACTCAATGTTGTATTAGAAAATATTTGTCATTGGCAGGCCTGGGGTAATGGTAATTTGTAATTGTAATGCATTGTAATATTACTTTTTTAGGATGTAATGCCAAGTCATTTGTAATGCACATTATCTGCATAACAATTACATGTAATGTAATGATTACTTTAGTTAAAAATTGATGTAATGCCTCCATTACAGTACATTACTTTTTATTACAAATTGGTAAAATATATAAAATTGAAAAATATTGTATAATAAAAATAAAATATTAACAAAAACAAAAGAAAGTATGGAATAACATTTTTGTCACATGACTCATTGTGTTGATAAAAACAAAATTTTAGCTATAGTTAATGTGTCAAAAACTAAAACAATGTGTATAGGTTCAAAACATTGCAATAACACATTAAATGTATCCATTAATGGCCAACAAATTACTGAAAGTCAATGTGAAAAAGTCCTTGGTATTTTAATTGACGCCACTCTTTCCTAGAATGATCAAATTAATCATATAATCAAACCAGAGGCTCTAAAGAGCCTGTGTCGCTCACCTTGGTATATGAGCATATTAAGCAAAGAACACAGATGAATTCATGACAAAATTGTGTTTTGGTGATGGTGATGTGTTTGTAGATATAACTTTACAGAACACTCTTGCTATTAACAATATATATATCTATAATGCACTTTTTTTGCCCAGTAGTTATAGGGAAAACATTTTGTAAAAATATACCAAAATTTACAAAATTTAGAAAAATTGTTAAAATTGACTATAAAGGTAAATAAATCCTTAAGGGGTCAATTGACCATTTTGGTCATGTTGACTCATGTGTAGATCTTACTTTGGTGAACATTGTTGCTGTTTTAAGTTTATCTCTATTTATTATAATATTCAAGATAAAACCCAAAACGGCAAAATTTCCTTAAAATTACAAATTCAGGGGCGACAACCAAACAACCGATTGTCCTATTCATTTGATAATATCAGGGCAGATAGATCTTGACATTTTTACCCTGTAGATTTGCTCTATATGCTTTGGTTTCAGAGTAATAAGCCAAACTGACATTTTACCCCTTTGTTCTATTTTGAGCCATGGCGGCCATCTTGGTTGGTTGGCCGGGTCATCGAACACATATTTTTACCTAGACACCCCAGTGGTGATTGTGGCCAAGTTTGGTTGAATTTTATCCATAAGTTTAAGAGGAGAACATTTTGTAAAAGTTAACAGAAGACGACGACGGACGACGGACGACGGACTCCAAGTGATGAGAAAAGCTCACTTGGCCCTTCGCGCCAGATAGGTGTGCTAAAAATTCAATTCTTCATTAGCGTTATAAAAAAGAAGCATGCAAATATACTTGAAGCACCATGAACGAATTCTATTTTACAATGCGTATACGTATATTCTTCCACATTTGGATTCACTGTTGTTCAGTATGGGGAAACTGTAACAAGATTTTAGTTGACAGTTGACTAAAATTGCAAAAAAGGTCAGCTAGAATTATTCTTAAAGAACACGATATTAGTAACCATCTATTGAACTATTTAAGAATTTCGGAATTATTCCAATTACTAAGTGAGTACTTTACCGCAGGTCATTATTAATGTATAAATCAAAACATGAAGTGGCACCAAAATATTTTTTTAAACTGCATTTTTTAACGATAATAAAAAGACTACAAAAAACTCTAGACCATAGAAAATGACTGATTGCTGTAATTTTATTGGGTCATTTCCATGTAATTTTAATAGATCATTTCAAGGATACCTTGTTCCTGTTAACGCGGCATTCGATTTTTACTTTACTAAAATTTACAAGTATATGCCCTGAATGGCACCAATATAAAAAAAAAGTGGTATGATTGCCAAATATAAGACAACTCTCCACAAGAGACCAAAATGGCACAGAAATTAACAACTATAGGTCACCGTACGGCTATTAAACGAGAAAACTAACGGCCTTATTTATTTACAAAAAATGAACGAAAAACAAGTATGTAACACATATACACAAACGACAACAACTGAATTACAGGATCCCGATTGAAGAAAGGCACATATATACATAATGTGACGGGATCAGACATGTTAGTGGGACCCCAACCCTCCCTCTAACCTTGGATAGTGGTATAACAATACATAAGAACGAACTATAAAATCAAAAACTATAGACAAAAAAGTGGACGTGGCCGGGTACTTGTAGATCCCAACATAAAAAAAACACTCAGGTACTGATCTGAAAGTACTCGCAGTTAACTGACATATATAGTTCAAAGCCCAAGACGGTTAAACATTCTCAAATAGATAGAGAGGTTTCTAAATACGCTTGGAAGGTTAATGTCTTTCTAATCAAGTAAACTCTTTCTAATTTTAACAATGGTCACTCGTGCAAGTTGGCACTACCAAACTCGGTACCGATACAAAAATAATCTTTTCAAGTAAAATTGAAATAAGAAAATGGTCGCATGTTATCGTCAAAGACTATCATTTGTTTGTTTTGGTCAAAATCTAGCTACTAGCAAAAACAAAACATCAAAACATTCTTTAAAAATATGGAGAATAAAAACGTTGTCCATTAGCGTATAAATTTCATCGTGAAAAACAGTCGTTAATGATTTAATCAACCCAAAAGGCACTGTCTGAGGCACAAATCAAAACCAACAAACATTAGATAAATGTTATTCAAGACACCGATAATAGAGTACTCCCAGTTACTGAAAACAAGTGTTTTAAAAGCCAAGTACAACCAATAAAAAACGAACAATGCTATAACAGTCGGTATCAATCATTACACATCCTACGGATTTAGGTTGACGGACTTCGTAAAAAGTCTAAGAAATACATAACATTGTGCAATGCCAAAAATACATGTATATAAAACCGTTATCAGATGGATGTGAATCATGGTAACTCATAGCACATATATAGCAAAAAATATATACGTATTTTTGGGTGGAAAACAAAACCAATTATATTACAAAAACTAAAAGAAAACGTTATTTAAAGTTTTTTTCAACAGTGTAAAATTGATTATCTTTAAGAATAAATTTCTTCTTAGTTGGTATGATCTGTTGTGTTTAATTATTTTTATTTTTTATTTTACGATATTTATATTATGTGTTCTAGCATGCTTTGACACCATTTTCGTCATTAGAACATGCATTGTATGTTGAAACATGTTTTGTTTACATCACTTTTGTAAACAAACGTATGTAAGGGACGACATCAAAAGTTCAATGAAGGAAAAAAAACTTAATTCACATAGTGTTTTCACTGACTTCTAGACCCCCTCTTAACTTAATTTGGGAAAATTGATTGAACCATACAGATATATGTAAAAATCAATGTCAGATAATCAAATATTGCAGCAGTTCAACCGCCACCCCCAAACTATTTGAATGATTTTTTTTTTGTCTTACATTGATCTTTTGATCTTTGATGTCGTCCCTATAAAGATCATGTAATATTATCTTTCAATTAAGGACCATGTACGGGATACGAGACATAATTTAATTTATAATTTTCGAAAGAAGAGAAAATATGTTATTTATCAATATGTATATGATTATAGTTGTTTAAAACTTTATTTTCCGTTCCAATGAAGTTATTCACTTTTAATGTTTAAATAAAAAATAAAAGGAAAAAGAAAAAAGAACACAGCAACTGATGACGTAGTAAGATATTGCACAATCAAACCGAAAGCTGGGTCACTGCTTCTATTTTTGGTATCAATTTTCTATAAAAGACTTTACAAGTTGCACAACCCTATTAGTTTACACAACTTAGATTGTTCAGAATTGAAAGAGAAACTTAATTAGTTTAACTTTAATCTAGTAACATCACCTGATTGACAAACTTTGAAGAAATGGAGTCCCGTATGTCCTCCTGTCCTGTTTGCCACGAGGGCATCGATGTGTTTGCTGTTGGTTGCTGTGATCATGTCATCTGCTTTAAGTGTTCATGTCGAATGCGTGTACTCTGTGAACAGTTCTATTGTCCTATATGTCGTACAGACCTACCACAGGTTAGTCTCTCTAAAAGTAAAATCAACCAGATGGTGAAGGGTGAGATTTCATTTTGACATTTATATAATATCAGTTTTCTTACACAGGCTCTGTGTATCTCTTTCATTATATTTGTGTGTATGTTCTTTTACATTATTTTACAATAACAGTCAGTCAGGGGTACTACTTGTACAAGTTAATTTTATTAACTAGAAGAATTAAAAAAATATATAAGTACATATAATGTGTGGATAATCTCCCCTTTTTTCTCTCAAAAATTTACTTGTACAAGTAAATTTTTCTTACAATCCCACAAAATCCTAAAGTTTTTAGATATAAAATCATGCTTTTACTGATTTTTCCCAGGTTTGCTCATTTTTTTTATATTATTTAATGTTCAACGGATAGCTACTACAATGTAGCTACATGTATATAGTCTGATGCCCCAGACTAGTAAAATTTCATTTGGACAAGTAATTATATAAGTTTTTGCAAAACTTAGTTTGGACCAACCAAAAAATTGTCAGGATATTGGTCTTCGGTCTAGTAGTTGAAAAAGTTTTTGGTGCAGACTGTCTTATTAATTCAACAAACATTCACAAAGAATCTGATTAAGCAAAGATCTTGCATATTTGCGCAAGCCCTTCAAAAATTGCTCCTTTGGGACTTGTAAATGAGCAGTGTTATGAAGATAACCATGATAACAGACAAATGGGAACCCCACCAAAAACTAGGGGTTATCTCTGGTGCTCAGGAAGTGTAAGCAGATCCTGCTCCACATGTGGCACCCGTTGTGCTACTTATGAGATAACGAACACGGTAAATAGTCTAATTCGGTAGGTCACATTTATGAAAGGGAAGGGAATTGTATTTACGTATGGAACATATCTGATAACATTTGTGAAACAGTTATTCCATAAAGGTCAACCAACTCGTGATGTCAGCCATAAAATTTACGAAGAGATGATTTCACCTTTACCATTTGGAACTCATGCTTTAATAGCTTCGTTGTGAGCAACAAACAACCATCTATCAAGAAAGTCAACTTGCACCATACTAGCAAACATGCATGTATTATGTCAACTCTTAACACTGCAAATTTGTATCATTATGAACATGTACACCTCTGTAAACATGTGCGATTAAAAATATATACAATATACACATGTTTTATTAATTGTTTTCACAAATCTCATTAAACAATTATTGTCTTTCTCCATATTCAACATTGCTCATAGACTTATATTGTTTGTATCTTTATATACATGTAACCTTCTGTTACCATACTAGTTAATCATTTAATTTAGGATGTAACACATCTTTTGATTGACTGACGTTATGTTTATCAGCTCATAAACCTATTTTTTTTCATATGACCATGACGTCATCAACATTTTTTCATGGTTTACTCTGGTTTAAAATGGAATTTACAAGTAGAATTGAATTATAAGAAATAACTGTAATAAATTATATTCTTTTATTGTGTGCATGATTATGTGCTTAATCAACATGATTAATTTTACATCTTTGATCCAATTATTAAATTGTGATTGGTATCATATTGTCTAACACATTTAACATCTTGAAATTCATTGCATATATACATTTTCAAATGTACAATGTTGTTACTAAGTCGTTATGTTTTCTATTGTAGGTTTATCTGATAAAGGAGGCATTAAAATTTAGTGAAATTCCTAGATATGGATATATTCCAAATAGGAGGAACAAGATCTTTTTCCAAAATGAGGATATTAAACACTCCTTTGATAATATTCTGGAGAATCGCTGTCAGATCTGTGCCCATGCCAGGCCTGAAAGATCCTTCAAAGATTTACAGAATCATTTAAGAAAACAACACACTTTGTTCTATTGTAACCTTTGTGTGGATCATTTAACGGTAAACATTTACAAGTTTTGAAACTTTAGACAACTATAAGAAAGGAGCAGTAATAGGATAGTCTATATGACAACTTTCCACAAGAGTCCTGACGATGTAAGCAACTAATAAGTATGGCCTTCAACAATGAGCAAAATCCATACTGCCCTACTATCATGACTTTATCGCACCACAGGAAAATTATCACGCTTTGAGTGGTTTAATGTGCCACGTGGTGACCCCCTATGACACTGTAGGGGTTAGTAAATTTCATAGGGGGTTCATGATGCGTTAATGGTGACGTCATCTATTAATGTTGTTGTGTTTCATTGTTTATTTTCCAACAAAACTCAGCAGAAAAAGTGTAGCGTGCGATAAATTTGTTATAATGCCTCACCCCCTTTGGATTTTACTAACCCTCTATGGATTCGTAGGGGGTCAGTAGCGAACCACAAAACTTATAATAGTCTTCCATAAAAAGCCCTGAAATAAGATTTCTGTACAAACAAACATTGGTGTAAAAATTACCATGAAATCAACATTACACTTACTGATAAAATGTACACAAGTTATTTTAATTGATGGATTGAAACATGTATAGGCTATTTTCTATTAGTTTAACAGTTACTTATGTTTAACATGTTTAAGGAATAAAGTGATCAACATCTGTTCAGGTTAAATGAAAGTAGTGCTAAACAAATAATCAATTAAAATCTCTGTTTTAATTTAATTTTTGAACTCTATTTCAGTTATTGCCATCGGAGAGAAAGTTTTATAATCGTCAAGATTTAGCCACTCATCGTCGTCAAGGAGACAAAGATGATAAATCTTATAAAGGTCATCCTAATTGTGAATTTTGTGATGAAAGATACTTTGATAAAGACGAGTTGTATAGACATTTACGTAAAGATCATTATTTCTGTCACTTCTGTGACCCAGAGGGATGTAGTGAATTTTATAAGTAAGTCAAACATTTTTTGTAATCTCCTATAATTCATTCAAAAGTTTCTAGATTTCAGAATGTGTCTAGTTCACACATACCCTATTACTTTATAAAACATGCATGTATAACTATAGTGTTTTCTGTAGATATTTCATATAGTATCCTGGCAACAAAAAAATATATACTTGAAGCTTTGTTATTGTTATGTTGCAAAGAAAAAAAAACACTTTTCTTTTTGATGTGGATTTACAATGATTAACTGAAACTTTGACCATTGATCTATTTATATACCATCTTTTCAGTGACTATCAATCGTTGAGGAATCATTTTGGAGAGAAGCATTATTTATGTCAGGATGGAGACTGCGCTGGTGTAGAGGTGCGTCTGACTCATGCTTTCCGTTCCAAGATAGATTTCCAGGCTCATACAACAGCAGAACATGCTAATAACCTAACCAAAGCTCAGGCTAAACAGTTACGTACCATAGACATAGATTATCAGTTACCAAGGAGGGAAACTCAGAGAAGGAGAGATAGGGGTAAGTCATCATCAAATCAATTATTAGAATTATGATAGATCTATCTGACAACATGTTAATTTTTTAAGGCATTTACATTCTTTCAACATTATATTATGCTCTATAACATGTCTAACAAATTTTAGTATCCTTTAATTGATGATTTCTTTAAACTGATTATAAAATTTGTTATAATGTGTAAAACGTATAAATTTAATTATTTCTGAGCTATTTGTTATTTGGGATACTTTTACAGATCTATCACATTTATTAAAACTGTTAATTTAATTCTTCTTAGTAATAATTCTTTTACAAGTTTACAAAATCACAAATACCAATCTCTTGTTGTTAGTTGTAAATATTCACAATAATAAATACTTGATATGAATTATTGATATGATTACACAGAAAACACATAGATTTTTTGGACAGGGTCTATTATAGCTGACTATGCAGTATGGGCTGTGCTCATTGTTGAAGGCCGTACAGTGACCTATAGTTATTAATGTCTGTGTCATTTTGGTCTTTTGTGGATAGTTGTCTCATTGGCAATCATACCATATCTTCTCTTTTATATTGTCTCTTTTAAATATTCCCCATTTTATTCTCAATCTTATATTTTATTGATAATTTTAGGTGGTGTAAATACTGGTGATTATGAAGATGTTCGACCTGTACAGACACAAGTATTCCATAATAATAGAGGCTCCAGGGGGAGACAAAGATATGAGGAACCTAGAGGGTATAGAAGAGGAAACTTCAGGTAATACACACATGTAAATAACAGGTAGATATATAACCTAGAAAACAATACACAAAACAAGATAACTTAAAAGAAATGAGACAGATACATCCAATAAAAGATACCAACTAAGACAACACATATTTAGCTTTTGTCAATACAAACTTACAACCTAATCAAAATGTAGAGTGAAACTGACCCCAAAAAAAATGAATTGGAACACATTTTCAATAAAACAGAAGTTTCAGTTGCAAGAATATATTATTTTTCTTAGGAAGTTTTGAGGAATCAATTCTTTTAGCCTTACATAAAAGTTTTGGGCTTTTTTTGTGTAGTATATATACATAAACATTCTACTGATTAATAGTATAAAAACTTAACAATCATTATGACAATTCTCTTGTTGCATGCAAAATATCATGATTGTCTGGGAGATTGCTCTAGATGTACCTGGTACCTCAAATAAAAGGGAAATTAAATATATGACAGCATCTTAAAACACATTTATGTTTTTATTCTACTATCAGTTAGATTTTAGTGAGGTTTAATTATATTTTATTTCTTTTTAACAGTGAAGAAGATGTTCAGAAAGCTATTCATGCTTCTTTAGATGTCATGAAAGAAAAAGAAAAAGTGGAAGAACAACCAGAAAAGGAAGAAGAAGAAGAAGTCAAAGTTTTACGTAATACTAAGAACTTCCCTGTTCTAGGTAACAAAGATTTACGTGTGGACTCGCCTGATGATTCAGATCATAAGGATTCTGACTCTGAAGCGTTAGACTTCTCTATGGCACAACAAATAGCACTGAAAAACAAAAGATCTGTTCAAGTTGGTAGACTTATATCAGAAGAATTTCCCTCGTTATCTGGAGAACCATCTACCAAAGATAAAACTGCTGAGACATTAGAAAAGAAACCAGCAAATGTTAAAACATCAAAACCAGAACCTATTGTTAAATCACAACCTGTTTCTAAATCTGTATCCAAACCTGTATCTAAGTTCACAGTTTCTAAAGGACCGGTGGTGGATGATTTTCCTGGACTGCCCACTAAATCATCCAGTATCAACAGTGCTTTAGGTTCAGCCAAGTGGGTTCCTAAACAGACTGCCAAAGAAACAAAACAAGCTGCTGCCATGCCTGTACAAGTTACTATGAATGTCTCCGCTAATAACCAAAAATCATCAAAAAACAAAACAAAATCATCTAATAAGGCATTTCAAGATGAAAAAGACTTTCCATCTTTAGGAGGACAGCCTAAGTCAACAAGTGCATCAGATATGAACTGGTTACAAAAATCTGCCAAAGTGAAGAGTAAGCCTTTACAAGAAAGGAAACCTATCGACTGGTTTGATGCAGATAATGACTTTGATTTTAGTATTGAAAATGTAACAAAATTATCTAAACCTATTCTTACTGATGATAAAAATTCTAATACTAGTGATTCTAAAAAGAAAAAGAAGAAGAAAGACAAATCTAAACCGTCCGATAATGATATTATTAATGATTCAAAGCCTATTGGTGGTTCCAGTTTAGATAGTATTGCAAGTAGTCTATTTAGTTCTAAAGAAGTTACAAACAAGGAACCAGTCAAAGTTGAAAGTCCAAAGGTTGTCAGAAAAGAAGAAAGTGATAGGTCAGCAAGTCCTGAAAATTTCAAAATAGTTCACAAGAAAGTCAAAACTGCAGATATCCCTGAAGATGACAATAAATTTTCAATACTCAGCAACGAAACTGAAATAAAACCCTTTATTGAGAGCAAGCCAAGATTTGTACCAAAACAGAATGATAAAAATCTTAAATTAGATGATTTCCCATCACTGGGATCGAGTAATCAGTCCAAAGCACCACCACCAGGATTCGCTAAACCTCTGCCATCAAACAGCAGTGTGTCATCAGCAAAGCCACCAGGATTCAATAATGTCTCTTCCTCTAATAGACCTCCTCCAGGCTTTGCTATGCCTACATCCTCGCAAAAAAATGGTCATTCAACATCGGAGGAAAAGTCCTGCACTTTCACATTGAAAAATATCATGCCGATGATGACCGAAATGAGCAACTTTGATTATGTGGCTCCAGAGAATTCTAAAGTAAGAAATCAGAAACTGATTGGCGATATTAGGTTACATTTAGGAGAAGACATGGAGAACTTTGATCAGTTTAAAACTGTGTCTGCATCATTCCGGCAAGGAACAACAGATGCTACTGAGTATTACAAACAGTGTGAACAGTTGATAGGGAAGGACAATTTTGACATTATATTCCCTGAACTTCTGGTCCTTCTACCGAATATAAACAAACAACAAGAACTTTTAACCACCTACAAATCTATTCAGGAGAAAAACAAAAGTGGTCATGTGATCAGGATTTCTGGTAAGAGTGCCGACGCTCCTTGGAAACAAACATCAAACTTTCAGACCTGTCCGACATGTCGACAGGTGCTCCTCTCCTCAGATTACAAGGAACACACTTCTATACACGGTAGTGCCTCAGACTTCCCTTCTCTAGGGGACGGAGGTGGAGGACATTGTCTAAGGTCATGGGTCAAAGGAAAATAAATTGTGTCACCCTGCTAAGTATGAAGAGAAAACAATTAACTCACATTGTTTTATGTATTTAATTTGTATAACAATAGTTTTAGGGCAAATTTTAGAATAATATGGTTGTCACATTATCAAAGCTTCAAGAGATTGTTTGGTTTGTAATTTATTGTTAAAATAATATCATCACTTTATGTTTGTTTATAAGTTTTCATTCCTGATGTCCTTTTACATGTTTTAAAAACCAATGTTGTTATACAAATTGTCAATCAGGGTACTAGAGTTATGTCCCCTTGAAAATATTTTTAAAAAGATGTCCATTTGGATGATAATCCCTAAATATAGACATGCACTGTTTTTGGAATGTTGCCCTTTTGCCTATATAAATACTTTTTCACGTATTTTATAATTTGTGTTACTCGTACTATTTATGGCCTTCTTTAAAACCATTTTGTTTATGATCTTGTTGTTAATGAGATTTGCCTTCTCAAATATAATTTAATTTTTGGGTCTACCTTATTATGTTATTAAAACAGAATGAAGTTTGGTTTTGATTTTTTTTTCAAATTGAACATATTCATTTTTGTCATTCAAAAGTTTTTTAAACTAAATATTTTGATTCAATAGCTTTCAATCATGTTTGTCAATTAAGAAGACTTGAAAAAACAAGCTTAAAATTATTAAAAGACAATGTCATGGATATTTTCCCCATTGAATCTTAATGAACTGCATGAGCTGATCATGTGACTAATGATAACAGGTAGCTTATAATACATATTTGTACTTCATTGTTGTGCTGATAAATTTAAATAAGATGAACAATGCATTGTTATGTAAAATTAAAAACATCAGGAACATGATCAACCTACAATTCTTTGAAGAAGCTTGATAAAGCTAATAATAAATCTTAATCAGAATCTTGAGTTGCTGTGAATTATTATATGACCACATACATGTATAAGTGTAATACCACCAAATCATAGTATGTTACATCCATTGCATACGAAAATGTTACATCCATTGCATACGAAAAAGGGTTGTAAACAGATATTATCAAATTTGACATACTTAGTATCAGTGCAGTTCTGAGTCATAAACATAAATATTTGGTGATTTTCAAAACACCATTCTTCTTTATTTTGGAGATTTCATAAAGTATTTTGGCAACTTGATCAGGTTACATGGGTACTTCAGCCTGTCCTCAGGAAAGAAAGGGATGGAAATTGGATTGGTTAACTTCCAGTGATGGTTATTTGTCTCTTACTCAGTGACAAAGTTGAAGAGGACTTTAGGTTTGCACTCTGTCCCTCTGTCCATGAGTCAGTCTGGCAAATTAGGTATCCAGACTTTTTTTCTTCATGTTTGAAGATATTGATTTGATTTTTATACGACCGCAAATTTTGAAAAAATTTTCGTCGTATATTGCTATCACGTTGGAGTCGTCGTCGTCGTCGTCGTCGTCGTCGTCCGAATACTTTTAGTTTTCGCACTCTAACTTTAGTAAAAGTGAATAGAAATCTATGAAATTTTAACACAAGGTTTATGACCATAAAAGGAAGGCTGGTATTGATTTTGGGAGTTTTGGTCCCAACATTTTAGGAATTAGGGGCCAAAAAGGGCCCAAATAAGCATTTTCTTGGTTTTCGCACTTTAACTTTAGTTTACGTAAATAGAAATCTATGAAATTTTGACACAAGGTTTATAACCACAAAATAAAGGTTGGGATTGATTTTGGGAGTTTTATTTTCAACAGTTTAGGAATTAGGGGCCAAAAAGGGCCCAAATAAGCATTATTCTTGGTTTTCCCACAATAACTTTAGTTAAAGGAAATAGAAATCAATGAAATTTAAACACAATGTTTATGACCACAAAAGGAAGGTTGGTATTGATTTTGGGAGTTTCGGTCCCAACAGTTTAGGAATTAGGGGCCAAAAAGGGACCCAAATAAGCATTTTTCTTGGTTTTCGCACCATAGCGTTAGTATAAGTGAATAGAAATCTATGAAATTTAAACACAAGGTTTATGACTATAAAAGGAAGGTTGGTATTGATTTTGGAAGTTTTGGTCCCAACAGTTAAGGAAAAAGGGGCCCAAAGGGTCCAAAATTAAACTTTGTTTGATTTCATCAAAATTGAATAATTGGGGTTCTTTAATATGCCGAATCTAACTGTGTATGTAGATTCTTAATTTTTGGTCCCGTTTTCAAATTGGTCTACATTAAGGTCCAAAGGGTCCAAAATTAAACTTAGTTTGATTTTAACAAAAATTGAAACCTTGGGGTTCTTTGATATGCTGAATCTAAAAATGTACTTAGATTTTTGATAATTGGCCCAGTTTTCAAGTTGGCCCAAATCGGGGTCCAAAATTAAACATTGTTTGATTTCATCAAAAATTGAATAATTGGGGTTCTTTGATATGCCAAATCTAACTGTGTATGTAGATTCTTAATTTTTGGTCCAGTTTTAAAATTGGTCTAAATTAAAGTGCAAAGGGTCCAAAATTAAACTAAGTTTGATTTTAACAAAAAATAAATTCTTGGGCCTCTTTGATATGCTGAATCTAAACATGTACTTAGATTTTTGATTATGGGCCCAGTTTTCAAGTTGGTCCAAATCAGGATCTAAAATTATTATATTAAGTATTGTGCAATAGCAAGTCTTTTCAATTGCACAGTATTGTGCAATGGCAAGAAATATCTAATTTCACAATATTGTGAAATAGCAAATTTTTTTTTAATTAAGAGTTATCTTTCTTTGTCTAGTATAGTAAGCAAGAAATATCTGCAAGAATTTTTTTTAATTGGAGTTATCTTTCTTTGTCCAGAATCAACTTAAATCTTTGTTATATACAATATACAATGTATATTCACTTTTTACTACCAACTGATAAATTTAAATATTCTTTACCATTCAGTGATAACAAGCAGTTTTTTTACATCATGTATTTAAATGAGTAGTAATTGTTGCAAACTCCATTAGAATATTTTAATTGAAATTAGTTTTGGAATAAGGGAAAGGGGGATGTGAATAAAAAATTGGGTTAAATTTTTCTCATTTGAAATTTCATAAATAAAAAGAAAATTTCTTCAAACATTTTTTTGAGAGGATTAATATTCAACAGCATAGTGAATTGCTCTAAGAGAAAACAAAAATTTTAAGTTCATTTGAATACATTCATTCTGTGTCAGAAACCTATGCTGTGTCAACTATTTAATCACAATCCAAATTTAGAGCGGAATCCAGCTTGAATGTTGTGTCCAAACTTGCCTCAAACGTTCAGGGTTCAACCTCTGCGGTCGTATAAAGCTACGCCCTGCGGAGCATCTGGTTATTGATGTATTGTTTTATTATGACAAGAAACAGGTTAAGTGCCATTTTCACGATTTTAGATTTTCTCCTTGTTCAGTCAAAGCGATTTCCCTAGCTAGAATTAATTTTTGTTTGAAAAATTTATTAATTACTAGATTTCTGTTTAAAGGGAAAACTCGTTTTTTAAAAGATTTGTAAAAAGACATCGTATTTTGATAAATGCCATTTTGGAATTTTTCCCTTTTCTTTAGTAAATTGTAAATTGTTGGAAGAATTTAGTGGTAAATTAATTTGTTATTTTATGTAGTTATATAGATCAAGTTAGAATTTCATTCAGTTACTATGTATTGCAATACTCACAGAATGCTTGTAATCTTATAAATATGCATTGAAACATTATGTGAAATTTTGTCTGTAGTACCGGACAGGATAAAACTTTACTGATGCCAGGTTTTTTATACGACCGCAAAAATTGAAAATTTTCTGGTTGTATATTGGTATGACGTTGGTGTCGTCGTTGTCACAAGACATTTTGTTTTTGCACTATATTTTTAATATGAGCAAATAGAAATCTATGAAATTAAAACACAAGGTTTATGACCATAAAAGGAAGGTTGGGATTGATTTTGGGAGTTTTGGTCCCTACAGTTTAGGAATTAAATGCCAAAAAGGGCCCAAATAAGCATTTTTCTTGGTTTTCGTACAATAACTTTAGTATAAGTAAACAAAAATCTATGAAATTTAACATAAGGTTAATGACCACAAAAGGAAGTTTTAATCTCAACAGTTTAGGAATAGGGGCCATAAAAAGGTCCCAAATAAGCATTTTTCTTGTTATTTGCACAATAACTTTAGTATAAGTAAATTGAAATCTATTAAATTTTAACACAAGGTTTATGACCACAAAAGGAAGGTTGGGATTGATTTAGGGAGTTTTGGTCCCAACAGTTTAGGAATTAGGGGTCAAAAGGGTCCAAAATAAAACTTTGTTTTTGTTTGATTTCATCAAAAAAATGAATTATTGGGGTTCTTTGATATGGCAAATCTAACCATATATTTAGATTCTTAATTTTTGGTCCTGTTTTCAATTTGGTCTACATTATGGTCCAAAGAGTCCAAAATTTAAGTTAGTTTGATTTAAAAAAAAATATTGAATTCTTTGGGTTCTTTGATATGCTGAATCTAAACATTTACTTAGAATTTTGATTATGGGCCCAGTTTTCAAGTTGGTCAAAATGGAGGTCCAAAATAATAAACTTTGTTTAATTTAAACAAAAATTGAATATAAGGGGTTCTTCAATATGCTGAATCTAAACCATGTATTTAGAATTTTAATATTTGGGCCCGGTTAACAAATTGGTCCACATTGAGGTCTAAAGGGTCTAAAATTGAACATTATTTGATTTCATCAAAAATTGAGTTCTTTGGTTTCTATGATATGTTGAATCTAACCATGTATTTAGATTTTGGATATTGGACCATGATAGGTAAATGTCCAATTTAAAATTTTAAAGTTTTTAAGTTCTTAGACCACATTCATTCTGTGTCAGAAACCTATATTATGTCAGCTTTTTAATCACAATCCAAATTCAGAGCTGTATCAAGCTTAAAAGAGGGACGAAAGATACCAAAGGGACAGTCAAACTCATAAATCTAAAATAAACTGACAACGCCATGACTAAAAATTAAAAAAGAAAAACAGACAAACAATAGTACACATGATACAACATAGAAAACTAAAGAATAAACCCCACCAACCCCACCAAAAACTAGGGGTGATCTTAGGTGCTCTGGAAGGGTAAGCAGATCCTGCTCCACATGTGGCACCTGTCATATTAAATGTTGTGTCCATACTTGCCCCAACTGTTCAGGGTTCAACCTCTGTGGTCGCATAAATCTGCGCCTTGCGGAGCATCTGGTTTAAATTTGAAATACAAATAAATTCTGTACAATTTTTTGAAAAGTGCAAAAGACTAATAAAGGAAAAACAATGGTAGTATTACATCTATACTGAATATAGAGTATTACATTATCAATATTTTTAACTTCGGCATACATATTTCTTTGTTTTCTAGCGATGTACATTTCCATCAATATCCATATACTCAAAAGTTGTTCATATCATTGTCCTTAATTTTTTGGTGAAAAATCATACCACATCAACATGACAACATCTTCGGTAGCCCAGGGTTATGATCCACACCCCACCTATCCAGTTCATAAGAGAAGAGAAGAGAAGTCGATCGTAACCCTGGGCTGGAGAAGATTCCAAGACAACAGCTGATTAATTTTTATAAGGAACTATTTTTCTGTTTCCAATCTGGAATTCATCAATAATTTGATGCATATGGAGACTACATCTTTACTATCTTGTTTTAAGAAAAATATTATAGTATTGAAATGTAGCAACCTTTAGACAACCATCTGATTTGATAGAGGGATGAAGTTTTTTTCAAGTAGGTGTAGACTGTGTGTAGATTTAGCATATGAGGATATCATTAATAACAGAGCCAATTGTCACAAACCTAAATCTTATCCATCATCTGAGCGTTTACATTAAGGTTAATATACTAGTTTAGTCCACCAGCTATGCATGCAGCATGAATCCCATGTTTAAGGGGGCAAAGTGAGATCACAAACATACTGAACTCCGAGGAAGATCGGTAAGTTCCTTATCAAAGTAAAATCACAAACACTGAACTCAGAGGGAAATCAATTTGGAAAGTCCATAATCACATGGCAAAATCAAAAAACAAAACGCATCAAACGAATGGATAACAACTGTCATATTTCTGGCTTTGTACAGGCATTTTCTTATGTAGAAATGGTGGATTGAACCGGGTTTTATAGATAGTTAAACCTCTCACTTGTATAAAAGTTGCATCAAATTCCATAATATTGACAACGATGTGTGAACAAAACAAACGGACATAATCGATAAAAATTTCAAAAGTTGTACAGCAGTCAACATTGTTTTAAAATCTTAATAACAATAAATGCAAACAAATATGTTACAAAGAAGCACAAAAAGGCATATAGACAAAGAAAAAAATGAAAGACAAGAATACAAAAATGTACTGTAGCACAATTACACAATGGCGGGATGTATAAGGACAGAGCCATTTCATGTGTTCCAAAATGCAAGTGATTCTCTTAATATTTTGAAATTCAAGATATGGATCAAATCTTACCTGTGTGAATAGAAGATATGTAGCAATTTTATAAGAAGTAGACATCCAATTTCAAAGACATTTAATGATAAACGTACAAAAGACATGCACATTTTAATACACCTTCGGTCTATAAATGCTATGTATTTAAACGATTATCAACGATTTGCCATCGACACCCCATCTCCTGAGAAAGTAGAATAACTATGTAAACAACCATCAGATTTTAGACTTGGAGCAATTGATTATTTTTTGGGTGCTGCAACCGAAACAAGTAGGATATATGAGACAGAGGAATGTTTTAAATCAAGCCTTTAACATCTCAACAGGAAGAGATGGTCAATACCATAATGTGTGTAATAATGGTGCATGTGTTGACAGTTGTCCTTGTTTAATAAGAGACGAGCCTATTGTTTCTTTCATCATAAAAGTTTCCCTGGTAAGATACGTTGTTCATTTACTATAAGATAATAGTATAATAGCTTTAACTTACTTTTGTCTATGTAATAGAAACACAAAAACCACCGTGCCATGTTTTTTAATGATATAATTTTGTGTTTTGTGCATATAGTTTAAAGCATATTAACATGGGTTCGTTTAAAGGGTGTTGCGTACTGGTAGTATAAATTAATGTGAGAATAGTTATTTATATAAGAACTATAGAATCTTTGTTAGGTGTATATGTATTAGTCAAACATTGTTAACATAAAGTCTAGAGCAATTGGTCCTCAATGCTCTTCAACTTCGTACTTTATTTCGCCTTTTTAACTTTTTTAGGATTTGTGCGTCACTGATGAGTCTTTTGTAGACGAAACGCGCGTCTGGCTTATATACAAAATTTTATTTTGGTATCTATGATGAGTTTATTTACCTTAATTTCATCTTTCAATTAAATAGACGATGTTCCGAGTTCGTCTAGTAGGGATCGCAAAACACTAAACATGTCCGTTTAGGAGGGTCATAAAACATTGAAACATTGTACACCATAACGGATTTATAAAATATTGAAATGTCTGTTTTAAAGGGGCCGTACAACATCGAATTTGTCTGAAGTTATCAAACCTAACCTATGCATGACATTGTCTTTCACACAGTATAATCCATCACTTATCTCCGGAATACTCTCACTGTAACAACATTTTTTTAGGTTTCATTTATCGTTGTCCATAATCCGCATGATATAGCTGTAACATACAGAATATAAGGGATACTAATGATACACATGACTATAGTATTCGTCCCATTAACAGGACTAGCAGATTTAAAGACCAAGCCATGTCAGTATAACATTGATGGTTATTCAACATACCTAATTGATATATGGCCAATACACGCCAACAGAGACAGTTAGACCTAGCTACATCGTTACATAAATTTAAACCCAGAACAGAAATAATAGGCTTAGGCATATATTGTTATCAAAAGACTTCAACAGGAACCGCAATTATTATATCTGCTAGAACTGACACTTGAAGAATATATATGACCATGGTGAAATACTACCCTTCTTTATGTATAGCTCCGATTCCTTTCACGGATTTGGCTATACTTTTTGGACCTTTTGGATTAAAGCTCTTCATCTTTTATATAAGCTTTGGATTTCAAATATTTTGGCCACGAGCATCACTGAAGAGACATGAATTGTCGAAATGCGCATCTGGTGCAGGAAAATTGATATCGTTAATGTTTTTACTACAATGAATATAAGGATACCACAAAAGACAGAAGAATGCATCATGGAGAAGTTGCAGAAGACAGAATCATTTGGTAGTGCACATATTGACGAGAGGATAGGAAGAAAGAAAGTATTTCATGTATTATATTCATATCATAAGACATGTTTAAGTAACCATGACAACAGACATTTCGAAACTTTATCACGGAAAAAAAATCACACTTTCACCAAAACAGGTATTTCAATATATATATCGTTCTTTCTGATTATGGTCGTTTTTATTAGCATCCATGCATATCAGTACGAAGCAGAATGTATTCAATGCCATAGTTTTGAGTTAAATGATTCCTAAATTGATGGATTGATGAGTGATTTTAAAAAGCACAGCGGCAAACATGTAACGCATATTTATATCTAGGCATAGAACCACTTAATCAATCAGGTCGGTTTTGCAATGAGGGTTTACCGGAAGAAGGAAACACATTTAAAAACTTACTACACAATTTGGTTTGCTGGATAGAGACAGTGGACCCCTTAATGATTTGCTGCAGGCCAAGGACTATTTTAAAGTAGAAAAGCTATGAATTCAATGTCTCCATTCTTACCAGGGATCCATATTTATACAAAGTGACAAAATGCTGCGCTTCTTTTGCGTCGTTTTAGTAGAGAAATGACCATATGTGTATAAAAAAGGAAAATTACAAAAGTACTTACCTTCGAGGAACATTCAAAACGGAAAGTTCTTATCAAATGTCCAAAATCAAAAGCTCGAACACATCAAACGAATGCATAGATACTGTCATATTAATAACTTGGAACAAGAATTTCTTATGTAGAAAAAGGTCGATTGAACCTGGTTTTATAGCTAGCTAAACCTCTCACTTGTATGACAGTCACATTAAATTTTATCTATTGACAACGATGATTGAACAAAACATACGGACACAATAGGTAAAAATGTCAATAATATGGGTACAGCAGTAATCATTCTATTATAAACTTGATTACTATAAAAACAAACAAATATGCAACAAAGAAGCACAAAAAGGCATAAAAAGTTTGGTACTATATGGTTCTTTATTATATAAATTAATCTATAATATTATACGTCTCAAGCTGTCTCGTATACGTTTAGTAAAACATAACCTCCAGCAAACGCTTCATTTTTGTTTTGGTTAACTATGTGAATTTCGTGTTGCCTTTTGGTATCGACCAGGAAGTTTCGGGATACAATACATTAGTAATATTATATAACAAAGTATATAGTACTTAAACTTGGCAGCCGCAATGCACTTCAAAGACCAAATAGTCAGTTGAGAAAAGAGATAGTTGACGACAAACATGTCAACATTAGTTTTGACCACCGTTTCTGTTATTCTGTGCTGTGCATTATTCATGTCTGTGGAATCAAGAAAATCGTACGAGGAATTTCTTTTAGCTAGAATTGACCAAGATGTGCACACGCTGCGATATCGACTTAGTGGAACAGGTATGATATTATTAAACCAATCGGCATCGTAAATCGACCGGTTATGATATACGAACACTTAGATGTAACATAAAAGGACTAAAAATAAATTATAAAACTGAATGGTCCTTTGAATAGAAGGTTACTTTTTTTTATTTGATCCAACTTATATAAAGCCCTCAGTAAAGAAAAAGGAAAATATTCTCCATGGATATAATTATACTTACAGGAACCGAAAATTTCTCCTTGACAACATCTCTGTACGATTTGGTGATAAAGATTATAAACACGTTCCAGGTCTTCAGATCTTATGGGCACAAAGTCCTCTCCGATAATATTCAACGATGTCTCCTAGTTCCTTCTTTTGTGTGTTGGACTTACATTTTGATGGTTTAAACGCAAAACGTATTGGATCTAAGTTTAAATAGAGATTACAGATTCATATGATCTTAATATAGGAGAGTTAAAAAATCTTTATTTATCCAAAATAGTGTTTCAAGGTTATAGAAAATCATCAACCATTTCTTTCTGTATAATCCTTTATCAATCAGGTTCTCTGTGAACGAATGTGGCTCATCAACGAATTCTGACACGAGTCACGCGACAGGTAACACTAGTTGCGTAGAAATTGCTGACCATTTTGGGTCACACAAGTTCCACCTATATTTTGGTTGGGTTTGTATTACCAGTTTCGTCGTTTCTTTTGTGTTAAATTATTTGATGCTTTTCCATTTCTGTCATTTATTGATAATTAGAGTATATCTAACAAATAAATGTATTTTTAGTGCCAACTGTAACAACTAAAGAATTAGGATCGACATACATCCGTTGGGGCCATAACCGATGTCCAACAAAGTCAACTATAGTTTATGAAGGTATGTACGCATATCGGTAATGATTAAAGACAATGCTAAAACCATTGTTACAAACCTTGAGTCTCTAAAACTCAACCATCTATACTTTTTCAGCTTAGTACATGATTTCATCCTACAATTTATATACGATTGAACGTTTAATTAACTGATACCCAAGCGTTGCGTTGATTCTTTTAAAAAGAAATCGACATCGTTGAATGAAGTTTGACAGAAACAGTAATTTGATACATTACCCGTATTTATAATAAATTTATTTGCATCTCAATACTGCCAACGGCACAAAAAAAAACAACCCCAAACATACCATTGCATTCCATGGAAAACGTTCAATACCAGTCTGACCATTCCCTCATTCTATGGAAGTCAACAGGCTTTCGATAATTTAGGTTTTTATGTTTGCCCCGAATATATAAATTTAGTTTTTTACTTCAAAATATATTTGCTTATATTAATTATTTTGTGATGGAATTATCAACTCTTTACAACTAAATTTATTTTCCTAATATAACGAAGATATAACCATGAATAGTAAAATGAGTGATTGCATTAAACGTTTAACATTCTTTTAAAACTAGATGAAATAAACACAAATTTATAGCAGACCAGTGTCCTGTGATTATGATGGAATCACCTACTAGGCAATCATGGGACAATTTCTTATAATAATTTAAAGTTCGTGACTAGACAATTGAAAATCAGTGTATAATAAAACAAAGACAAGTGCGACATCAAAATCCTCTACCCAAACGCCTATGTTTGAATGTTTATTTGAACAAACATCAATGCTCATTTTGTTTTTAATACAGGTTTTGTTGCTGGGAAAAAGCATAATATTAATGGGGGGCGGATCTAATTTCCTGTGCTTGACAAAGCAACCGGAATATACAAATCTACGATCACCTAACATTGCAAAGAATTTGTATGGCGTGGAAACCGACATAAATGGATTCAGTCCAAGTATTGCTGACAAAGATATGACGTGCGCCGTTTGTCTCACACAAAAGTCGTCTGTCTTAATGGTACCTGGAACAAAGTCCTGTCCGAGCGGCTGGAATATGGAATATTGGGGATATCTGATGTCACATGGTGTTGGTGGAACTTGGCAGCCAACACAGTACATCTGCACAGACAACAGACCTGTAGCAGTACCTGGTGGCGATCGTGATAATGGAGAGTCGGTGGTTTATTTAGTGGGAGGTGTTTGTGGATCTCTGAAATGTCCTCCTTACATCAACGGTAAACCTTTGACATGTGTTGTTTGTTCACGCTAATAATATCAATTCTGTATGTAGTTTGTAGTTAACATCTAGAAATAAATTATTGTGAACCATACTACAAATGCCCTCAACTGTCTATTTTGGTTCTAATTGCTCTTCAACTTCGTACTTTATTTGGTATTTTAAACTTTTTTGAATTCGAACGTCACTGATGAGTCTTTAGTAGACGAAACGCGCGTCTGGCGTATATACAAAATTTAGTTCTAGTATCTATGATTAGTTTATCTACATTCATAAAAAAATGAAAGGGTAACTGAAAGGCAATAAAAAAGATCACAAATCAAGAAGGACACTTGCCCTTTGCATAACAAGACGAAAAGTAACACAAAAGTAAAATAAATAGTTGACCTCCAGATGATTGTTTTTGTGTTGGGTGCAAGCATTTTATAGCTATAATTTGTCTAAATAAATTCTGGGTTCATCCTTGATTCGTAACTATTTCAAAATGAAAAGTCGCATTAAAACAGTTTGACTTAAGCTCTTGATATAACGAAGAGTAAGGTCAAATGATTTTTATTGAAAGAATCATTAGAATAATGTGCTCTACAATTTACTACACAACACAAGTTGTCTCATTTTTACTAAAAGCAATTACATTGTATCAGGTGAAAAAACATTTTTTTGAAATATTATACACACAAAAAGCTACATAAACACTGTCAATCTTATCATTTACAATGTACCATTTTAAAACTTTGACCTAAACATTACTGCTTTAAATTGAACAAAACATTGGAAAATCAAACCGATTAAAAAAAAAATATGATCTCATTAAAGATATCTTTCAAATATGAAAATATGCATAGCTGAATAGCATGCATATCTGTGATACTAATATTTACGAGAATAAATGTGAATTATAATGATATTTCTGAGCTCACAGTAAAACAAAGTAAAGAAGTCAATTTCAAATAGACAATGTACTTTATCATACAAAAACAATGACAAAAAAAATGTATTTCTCAAAATTTTCACGATATGCACACATATATAAAACACAGCCATATATAAAAGGTAACAACAACGTATACATAAGTTCTTCGTTGAAGAGTACTTACAGATTGATAAAAATAAGATGTACATTAAACTAATTAATATACAAACATTAAATCTATTTGTTACATAATAAAATAAAAAAGAGAATAACATCATCTACATAAAGCACTCGAAAAAGTTTATCAATACTGATTGAAACAGATTTACATAAACAGTGATGCATTTACAAACTATAGACATATGAAACACATTTCTTTTAAATAATATATCTTGACAAATTTTGGCAGTGTAAAATTGAATAATACCATTTTTAAACATACGTATAAAGTTTTCCATAAAAGTTCGTTAAAATGACTACCATGATTCAAAAATTCTATCCCGTTTATCTCATTGATATACCTATATGGAGATAAGTTCTTTCAGAACGATAGGTTAATGTTTTTTGTTGTTGTACGGCACATCTTGGGTGTCAAGATTGTCCATGGACAACATTAAAAGGAACATGCGCAGAACTGTATTTGATCATAATTTTGCCTTATATTACCGTTATGGCATAACCGTTTCACAAATGATATCGGATATGTTCCTTACGTCGTAACTACAATCCCCTTCCCTTTCATGAACTTGACCTACCGAATTAGACTATTTACCGGATTTGTAATCACATAAGCAACACGACGGGTGCCGCATGTGGAGCAGGATCTGCTTACCCTTCCGGAGCACCTGAGATCACCCCTAGTTTTTGGTGGGGTTCGTGTTGTTTATTCTTTAGTTTTCTATGTTGTGTCATGTGTACTATTGTTTTTCTGTTTGTCTTTTTCATTTTTAGCCATGGCGTTGTCAGTTTGTTTTAGATTTACGAGTTTGACTGTCCCTTTGGTGTCTTTCGTCCCTCTTTTAAACTATCATTATTGAGTAAATAAACTAGAGATGTTGTGTGACTGCCGATGCAACGCCTATAATCGTTAAAAACTACCTATCAACTCAAAGCATTTATAAGTATAAGAGTACGTAAGTAACGGTACGTTTTTATTAGTAAATTTAAGAAAACACGAAGGGATAAATAGTGACCTGGTTTTAGTTAAAAGTATTAAACGAACAAAATTGATCATTTGCATGGTTTATATTTGTTGATTGGGTTTTTATGAAAATTTATCCACTCCACCTAAGGAGTGGGAACCTAGTTTTGACAAACGTTTTGATCAATTCTCTAAAGGTCCAACACCAGCCAATATAAAAAAAAAATACATCCAATGTATGAATAATTCTCTATATCGCAAATTTCCATAATGTTTCAAAAAAATCAAAGAAAACCCAATTGCCTCTCCATCAAGTCCATGGAAAATTGGATTTCCTGTGCTTATGTGTTGTATTTCATCGGGAATTGTTTGTTTGCAGGAGCAATTACAATCAGTAAAAACAAAATGACGCTGATTGTACATGCTTATTAACTTTTCATTATCTAGTACCCATTTTATATAACCAGAAGAAGAACCGGTATTAGAAGGAATACATATAAGCAAAGTGGCTCTATTTATAGGTTTGAGTTCATTCAATAAACGTTCTAGTTTAAACATATGACAAAAGAGAGAATAGTAATGATAACATTTATTGTTACTTCTCCATGCTGTGTCATCATTTGTTAGGGGACTGGAGATAATAAAAGTGTTTTCCTTTATATGCTTCAGTGCATCGAATCCATCTTCTAAACCTTTATTGGAACATGTTGTTTCTGACGGCTCAAAATATATGAGTAGTTTAGCTTTCTCCTTTTTTCCTGTCAAGATTATAATATCACCAGCTTCCTGAATTATCTCCTATAGAAGAGAAAGAAGAATAACAAGTTAAAAAAAACATAAAGTCCAAATTACTGTTCGTTCCTAAAATGTTCGCTTGCTTTAAAAACTCCAGTTACATTGAAAATAAATTTTCAAGATTTTACATTTTGACGTTTGTAATGACTTTCCTTTCATTTTACCAATGTCGTACTCAGATTACCACAGGCAATTTTAGGATTAAGCTAACTGTCTACACTTAAAAAAACCGGATGTTTCATAAGAGTAGTATATATATAAAGTACAGAAAAAAGAGACCTTGATTAGATTTCATCCAAATTGATTGACGCATAAGTCATAGCATAAGCACGTCTTTATAGTGGCGGGCATGATATGTTATCTATTTGTGTCTCTAACTGGACTGTGGGAATATCAAACAAAGCATACTTTTCAAAATTGTAGACGAGAATCGACCATGACAAAAATCTCTTTTTTGTTGATCTTGTATTACAGATCTTTAAGTTTAGTTTCTTTAGATTATTTTAAAATAGATTTTGCATTGCTGATCATTTTTGAGATTTAGAGTATTTATATAGATATATTTATCTATCATGATGAGGCAAAAGAAACCAAACTGTTTCTCTCTAAATTTTATAGTTTTCATGATTAAAGGAAAAAATGAAAACAAGAGCAAATCGTAAAATGTTTTGTTTATGGGCAATTACTTCTATACGAATATATACGAACAGTTTTGGCGTATATTTTGACAATTATAGCTCATTATTCTGAACAGATTTATAAATTAAAGAAGGTAAATGGGGAATGTGTCAAAGAGACAACTTATTAGATTCTCCTCTACAATTTTCTCTATTTATAACGGTTTAGAATATAATAGAAAAAAACTTGCTTTGGTATTTATGATTAGTTTATTTACAACCACTGGGTCAATGCCGCTGCTGGTGGAGTTATTAATTCCTCGAGGGTATCACCAGCCCAGTAGTCAGCAGTTCTTCTGTGCTGACATAAGTTATCATTGATATGGTCATATTTATAAATTAATTGTTTACCAATTTTTGAATTTTTAAAATACTAAGGATTTTCTATCTCCGAATATATTACTTTAAAATGTATTAAAATATACACATGGAAAAGAGTATTGCAACACCTTGATTTTTTAAAACTTGAAAAATCAGACGACAGTATCTTGTTCTGGCTTGTAGAAATTTCTCACAGTCTTTAGATTTTGTTATATAGTTAGAATAAATATTAAAGGTACCAGGATTATAAAACAAAAGTTAACTCCTTGTTAGACTTGTAATGGCTGTTGGCGGAAAAATTATCAGTTGTATGATTAAAAGGGCATGCCTGTGTTTGTGGAATAAAAAGTTATTAAAGGTACAAGGTTTATATTGTTATACGTCAGACGCGCGTTTCGTCTACACAAGACTCGTCAGTGACGCTCAGTTCAAAATAGTTATAAAGCCAAAAAGTACAAAGTTGAAGAGCATTGAGGACCCACAATTTCAAAAAAGTTGTGAAAGATACAGCAAAGGTAATCTATTCCTGGGATAAGAAAATCCGTAATTTTTCGAAAAATTTATAATTTTGGAAACAGGAAATTTACAAAAATTACCATATTATTGATATATGAATCTTTTACACATCAAACGAATGGAAATCGCAAGTCATGTTCCTGACTTTTAAACCAACGTCTGATATGATATATATAATCTTATAAATCCGTTGATAATCTTATTTTAAGATAATAACACTGAACAATAGCTGCGGATCTTTGGCTTTTTTGTCGATAAAAAATATTGACGTTATCAAAGGTACCAGGATTATAATTTAGTACGCCAGACGCGCGTTTCGTCTACATAAGACTGATCAGTGACGCGCATATCAATATATTAATTAAAGTATTACTCATTAATCAAACATCGCTAAGTTTTATTGATATACAGCTGTATGTACATATACAGTTCTTCTTCGTGTTGATACTACAATTTTCCCATTGCACGAGACTATTCATCACGTATTTACAATAAATAGATTTGTTTTGAACTGCTTGATATTTCATGGTTACATGGTTAATTTCATAAGTAGTAATTTGCTTTGAAATGGTTCTAAAATATTACATTACCCTGTATACTGTCAGGCAAACCCGTATTATCTGTGAGACAAAAAGCGAATATAGAATTCCTTTCATCCTGTTCTCTTTCGTCTGCTGTCCACGGACTAGAAATTATACAGAAAACATCCCTTTGTATAAAATACATTACAAAATTGCTACATTCATACAATGCGTTTTTTCACATTTCTCTAATGGCCCAATGTTTAAGGCTGCTTTAATTTAAAACTCAATTTTATAAACATTTTCGTCGGTTGATATATGCGCGCAATATTTTTATCAGGGAGCTTTAAAAGGGCATCTGCTGTCAAGTTCAAGTTTAGAGATTTGACTCAAAATTCTCATATTTGATTGATAACATACCTAAAAGTATGTTCAAATTATATACACACAACTTTCTCATTATTACAAAATGTAAAACACCTACAAGACAATGCAACAATCACTGACACAAGAGTAGCATCAACTTATTGCACACTTGTCATAGAATTTTTGAAATACAAACTATATATAAGACTGTCATTTGAATTCAGAACATTTGTTTTCTTTCCTTTGAAAGTCTTTTGTTAAAATTTTAATATGTGTCCAAATTTAAATAATTTTTATATATAAAATTGACTGATTGATCTACTTGGGATATTCGCAATGATTTTGTTTTAAATAATTCTTTTAGTTTAGACTATTTTTTTTAACAATTAAAAAATACAATATAACATACACTAAAAACAAAAAAAGTCTGAAATGGCCTATATCCGTACTCGACTTTACTGATTTTTACTCGACCAGTCTGAATTGGTCTGAAAGTTACTTGATAATACTCGACTGTAGTCTGAACCATACTTAACAGTCTGAACTTGTACTCGACATTTACTCTACCAGTACTTAACCATTTAATATGAGTTTGAACCGTGCTTAAAGATGGGTTCACACTACCGATCAGGTCAACTCGATGATCCTGATTGTCAAAATTTTCTACGACCTAGCTCAAGCAAATTCTTGATCGGACATGTTTTCGACTTCTACCCAACCGCCATACGACTGTACACAACCTTAACACGACCATTTACGACTCCTTAGTGACTCCATTACGACTCTATCCCGACAATAAAAAGAATACTTATTCGATTTTTCTGATCAATTCACGATCTTAACTCGACTATCTAGATCAAATCAACTATTCACGATCTCAGCATGATCTGTACCAGACCAGATCTAAATAGGTCGTAGGAATAATAGGGAATTGGTCGGGTATGCACATTTTTAGTATAAAAACGTTCGAATTTTTCCCCCTGCCGCGTCGGAGTGGGAATTAAGTTTTACCCTTGTCCGTCCGTCCGCACATACGTCCCAATTTCACCCTTTGTTATGTTATATATGCTATTTGGGGCATTATTGGTGTCAGAGGGACACAATATCCGTTTACTGCGAAAGTACTTTTATTCGTGGGGTACCAATTTTCGTGGTTTTCGTGGATGACCTCATCTAACTTTTTCTTATATATATATATATATATATATATATATATATATAAGAAAAAGTTACGTAGAGTCCGTATGCTGGTAACATATAAGAAAATTATTAAAAGATAATAACGGTTTCAATGCATCACTTTTTTACTAGTACTTTCACTGCTTCCGCAGATCTTCAGGTAATGTGACTTGTATATAAATAAAACAATTGATTGACGTTAACAATAGTATGACGTTAACAAATACAAGGGAGACTACTTATGTCATAATGTCATTTTAAGATTTTAAAATGTTATGTTAAAATTAGAATATCATTTATCATTTAATCCCGGGTTGAGAATGTTTATGAATAATTCTTCCTTCTTCCTCCGGAGAAAATCATTTTGACGATTGACCATATACAATGGAAATATTTTAAATCGTCCATTAGAACAACGATGGAAATGGTCGTTTGCCCTGATGAGTGTTAAATCTTCATGGTTGGTTTGCTGTCTATGTAAAGTCATTCTAGTCCGCATTCTAGTCAGGGCAAACGACCATTTCCATCGTTGTTCTAATGGACGATTTAAAATATTTCCATTGTATATGGTCAATCGTCAAAATGATATTCACATAGACGAGGATACAATTGGATATTTAAAACCAGTGAACGCCAAGCCTGGTCGATTGTATCTTCTTCCTAAAATACACAAGGTTAACAATCCTGGTAGACCCATTGTATCCGCTAACGGCCACCCGACTGAAAAAATCTTGGAATTTGTAGACTTTCATTTAAGATGTCATGTAGAAAATCTTCCTTCTCACATTCAAGACACTACAGATTATCTTCGCAAAATGGAATCCATGAACCCTCTTCCTCCGGAAACCCTCCTTGTCACTTTAGATGTCACCTCCTTGTATACCAACATACCTCATGATGACGGAATACAATCGTGTAGGGAAATATGGGACTCTCGCAACACTTTAGAACCACCAACCCTCCCCCTATACCTCTAACCAATGTAGAAAAGTAAACGCATAACAATACGCACATTAAAAATTCAGTTCAAGAGAAGTCCGAGTCTGATGTCAGAAGATGTAACCAAAGAAAATAAACAAAATGACAATAATACATAAATAACAACAGACTACTAGCAGTTAACTGACATGTGTCTATCGAGATAAGTTAATTGTGCAGTGAACACTTTTTTTTATTAATGAAATATAGTATATGTAGCTGAATCAATTGAAAAAATGACACCTTTGTTTTGTTAAACCAAGAATTGCATATTATCATGAAAATAGAACTTCCGTAGCAATCCTTGATAATCTTTTAGAAAAGGAAATGACTTCTGTGTTCCAAAACTGCAATACAAATTTGTTTCAATTAAACTTAAATATTTTGTCAAAATAACAGACATTGCATACAAGAAGCACTTTAATAAGGTTTAATTACCTCAGTACATGTGTGTTTTACGATGATGTGTTTATTTACAACCACTGGATCGATGCCTCTGCTGGTGGAGATTTATTTCCCAGAGGGTATCACAAGCCTAGTAGTCAGCACGTTTTGTGCTGACACGAATTGTCATTGATATGGTTATAATTATAAATTAACTGTTAACAAATTTTTGAATTTTTCGAAAAACTTAGGCTTTTCTACTTCAGGCATCGATTACCTTATCTGTATTTGGCAAAAAATTTAGGAATTTAGAACCTCAATGCTCTTCAACTTCGTACTTTATTTGGCCTTTTTAACTTGTTTGGATTCGTGCGTTACTGATGAGTCTGTTGTAGACGAAACGCGCGTCTGGCGTATATACTAAATTTAGTCCTGGTACATGTGGTATCTATGATATGTTTGTTTACAGGTAAAAAGAAAGCCCTTTTTTTTTTCTCAAACTCGTGTATGACTTATAATAAATATCTAATGGATGCAAAAGGCTTTATGATTTAGGATAAACAGGATGTTGCAATTTTGAATGAATGTTAGTTAGAATTTAATACTCTCTGACCCGGTGTGAACTTCTTAATAAGTTTGCCTCAAGCAGGAGGTATTTCCTTACACTTTACCACTAATCAGTAGAACAATTTAATGAGTTTCTTTAACTTGTTATCCCTTTTTGATACATATTCTGAATTATATATCCCAAATTCTAATAATAGATATATTTATAATAAAAGAATAAACAATTTCAGCGATTTGTTGGCTGTTTGTTGGATTCCAGCGTTACTGATGAGTCTTTTGTAGACGAAACGTGCGTCTGGCGTAAATGCAAAATTTAATCCTGGTATCTATGATGAGTTAATTTTCAACCACTGGGATGATGCTACTGCTGATGGAGTTAAATTCCCAGAGGGTATCACCAGCCCATTAGTCAACACTTTAGCGCTGACATGAACTATCATTGATATGGTTATATTCTTAAATTAACTGTTTACAAAATTTAGATTTTTTTAAATCCTAAGGCTTTTCTACCTCAGGAATTGATTACCTTAGTTGTATTTGGCAAAACCTTTAGAAATGTAAGTCCTCAATGCTCTTCAACTTTGTACTTTATTTGGCCTTTTAATTTTTTGGGGTTCGAGCGTCACTGATGAGTCTTTTGTAGACAAAACTCGCGTCTGGCGTATATACAAAATGTAATCCTGGTATCTATGATGAGTTTATTTGGTATCTCATTACTACGATCATTGTATAATTATTGTATGTATCCATGAAACCTATGAAGTTTTTATTTAGAAATTTTGAAAAATTAAGTTTACCTTCAGTAAAGGTGCTGTTTTCAGGTAAACGAACATCTTTTATTTAACAAAACTCTAAAACTTTAATACTAAATAACTAAAATCATTAAAAATAAATGATCATATAAAATAATTTTATTTAACTATCTTTGTTTTATTATTCTGAGAATCATGTTAGAATGTAAAAATCAGTTTTTATATATATCTTTATTTTATTGTGGTAATTGACAGTTGAAAAGAACTTTATTCTAACAGTGAACATTCAAAACAGTAGAGGTTATTTGGACAAGCATTTTTCAGACTGGTCGAGTATTGTTCAGACCTTTGGTTGAACCTGGTTTAGACTGAAAGAAAATTTTGGTCGAGTACAGGTCGAAAATTGGTTAAAACTGTTTCAGACTGTTCGATTAATAGTTCAGACTATTTTCAATAGCAAAGATAAGTGTTTCTAAAGAATAAAAGTGGAGTAAAATTCATACCAATTCAGACTGGTCGAGTCAAAATTAATACAGTCGAGTACAGATATAGGCTATTTCATACTTTTACTGGTTTGTAGTGATAGTTTTCAATTGGATTTGAAAACAAGTTTGGAATAACTGGTAGAATTTCGTCTACCAAAACATTCAATTAGGCGAACACTATGACGTTAAAACAGCATATACTAATTCAGGTAATATAAATTTGAATAAATACCCTTAAAAGTACACTTTTCCAATTTGTTTTAATAAAATTGTGGTATAACTTAACAGTCTACAAATTTCATTGCAGTTTATCGTAGAAACTCGCATATTTTTATGGATTCCATTAACTTCAGACATTACCCAACTCATTAGTAATTCGACGATTTTGAAAAACTAATTTTATTTGTCATTTACAATACATTTAATATATATATTTCAACAGAGACAATGTTGAATTCTGGACTATTTTATTAAAAAGTTAATGTTTGTTAACCACTTGACTTTTCTAATACAAAGATGATTGCATCAAGTTGAATATAAAGAAAATAATACCAGTTGACGATTCTTGCGTCATATACGACGGGTTCTTCTAACGTCATAAACACTTACGGTATCTTTTTATGAAATGGTTTATGACTACATAGAGACAATTGGCTTGGACAGACAAAAACCAGATCCGGCGCTGTTCAAACTAATTGTATTCATACCTCTTTTTAAAACCACAATACGGTAATAGTTTCGATTCCGAAATAGCATTTTATTTTATTTATCCTAAATCACATCAACGAATGAGAGCCTTATGGACAGACCTGTTTTCATAGTAATACACAAACCAGGAAACAGCAGTTCAAATATAAAAGGAGTGTATGGTTTTTCAAGCCTGTATACCAAAAATTACTAATGTAAAATTGAAAAATCCAAATTGCTTTTCAACATACAAATGGTAGCATACGCTTTACATGCATTTCTTAAGGATACCACAACGCATATTTTGTTAAAAGTGAACAAAAAGGTAAAAAAAATGCTACACAGAGGAGCAGGTGCATCAGCAGTATGCTGGAGTTTCTTATTGCCAACATATATTATATAAATTTTTCAAATCAATTGTCGGCATTCCTATGGGAACAAACTGAGCACCTCTCCTTGCCGATCTCTTCTTAACGTCAATTGAGTCGCAGATCTGTTTTACACTTATCAAAAACAAAGATCAAATAAGCCAGGTCACTTAATTTCACATCCAGATATATTGATGATGTTCTTTCCATTAACAGTCCTTACTTTTCTGATTGGGAACATTAACATATCCGCCTGTACTAGAAATTAAAGAAACAACAGACATTGCTTCCGCGTCACATTTTCACGTATATTTCGAATTTGACATAAACGGTCATCTCAGCAGCAGAATCTATTACAAACGAGAAGATTTAAATTGAAAAATTATCAATCAATTTGTATATTCTTGACTTTGTTTTTGTTCTTTGTCTATATGTCATTACTTGCAAACAGTAAATATGTTTAAACTAATACTTAAAAAAGGTTTGTGTTGCTTAATCTTTATTTTTCATATTGTGTGTTGTGTATTATTGTTTGTATTTTTGCCTTTTTGTTTTTAAGTCATGGTATTGTCAGTTAACTTTCGATGTATGTGTTCGAAAGTCCATCTGGTATCGTTCGCCAATTTTTTTGAGTAACCAATTCTTTTTATGTTTTTATTCCTTTTTTTAACTCATGCAACTTGGCTTAATGTGTGATAAAGTACTTACTTGCTTTCCTTATCCAATATTTTGTAGTTGTACCATTCATCGTACTCAAAATTTCTTTACAGAGAAAGGGAAGTATGACCCGAACGATAACGCTGTATGGAGTTTGACTGAGTACATGTACTACAGTCAAGTTATCTAATACATCTATTGCACGAACCTCTCTGTAAAGAAGCGTAGCCAGATGTCACCACTGTTTCGGAGTTTGGTACTCAGTAGGTGTTTTCTCTCAAGATCATATTTATTTTTATCAACTTTTAGAATTTTTTTAAAGGTGCATATCATTTCTTAGACAAGTGAAAAAAAATTAGCCTGGCAAATATTCGGAAATCGGTAAAAAAATGCTTCCTTATATCTATAAAATGCACTAATTGTACTATTTTTTGCCCCTTTAACTAAAACTGACCAAAGTAGACTTATATTCCGGACAATAACTTTAGTTTAAGTGTATAGATCTTTATGATTTTTTTCAGAAGGTTCAATACCACAAAAAGAAGGTTTGGATCGATTTTGAGGATGATGGTCCCAACCGTTTAGGAATTGATGAACCAAAAGGGGCCCAAAACAAGCATTTTATAGTTTAAGGATATAATAACTTGTGTATAAGTATTTCAATTGCTCTGATATAGTATCACAATGTTTAAAACCACAAGTAGAAGAAGTTAAGAATTAAGGGCCAAAAACAAGCATTTTTCTAGTTTCAAGACAATTACTTGTGTGTAATTGTATGGATCTCTCTCAAACTGTACCACAATGCTCCATATAACGAAGGGGAGGCATGGATTTAGTTTTGGATTAATTGTCCAAAATATGTAGGAAAAAGGGACCAAAAAAAGGGCCAAAAAGAAGCATGTTTCTAGTTTCCAAACAATAACTTGGGTTTAAGTATATGGATCTCTCTGTAATTGTACTACACGGTTCTATACTAACAAGGAAAGGATGGGAATTTATATATTTAAGGGTTATTGCTTAAAGGGGGGTTTTAAAATAAGTTTGGGGGGGATTTGTTAAAATTAATTCAAGGGAATTCTTTTTTTTTCAAAATTTTCAAATTTCAAATTTTGAAAATTTTTAAGAAGAAATCTTTAATTGCACAGTATTGTGCAATAGATTGTTGATCTTTGACCACATTTATTTTGTAACAAAAACTTTATTTTGTCAAAAATTCAATCACAATCCAAATTCAGACAGCATCAAGCTTGAACATTGTGACCAAATTTAATTTGCCCCAACTGTTCAGGGTCCAACCGTTACTCACAGAATGCTTGTTTTTATCAAAAATGAATTCAACTCTGATGCTGCAAAATTGATTAATATCTAGTAAAAATAGATATTGATGACTTTATAATGTTAATTTTTTTCAGATCTATCAAACTTTTACTCGTTTTTGCTAAAACCTTCATCATGTTCGTTTTTGACTAAAACTTGTATTAAGACCATTTTGCACATTTTTCTTTACGGTAGACCACCATAATATTACATTTTTACCATTTTAATGACAAAAAACAAAGATGTGGTATGATTGCCAATGAGACAACTGTCTTCAATTAAGAGACCGAAATGACACACACATTAACAACTATAGGTCACTGTATGGCCTTCAACAATGAGGAAAGCCCATACCACATACTCAGCTATAAAAGGCCCCGATAAGACAATATAAAACAATTCGAATGAGAAAACTAACGGCCTTATGTATATAAAAAATGAAAGAAAAACAAATATGTTACACATTAACAAACGACTACCACTGAATTGCAGGCTCCTGACTTGGGACAGGCACATTCATAAATAATGTGGCGGGGTTAAACATGTTAGCGGGATCTCAACCCCCTCTAACCTAGGACAGTGGTATAACAGTAAAACATAAGAACGAACTATAAAAATCAGTTGAAAAAGGCTTAACTCATCAGATGGACAAAAAAACAAGTGGACTTGGCCGGGTAATTGTATGTTTGCTCAACAGTTTAACCATTTATCTGTGTATATTTGTTTTTATACAACCACAAACATTGAAAAAGAATTTGGTCGTATATTGGTATGACGTTGTTGTTGTCATAGTCGTCCAAAGACATTTAGTTTTCGCACTATAACTTTAGTATAAGTGAATAGAAATCTGTGAAATTTTAACACAAGGTTTATGACCATAAAAGAAAGGTTGGGATTGATTTTGGGAGTTTTGGTCCCAACAGTTAATAGGCGAGTGACATTTCCAGAAAAGACGCTTAGTTAGTGACTTTAATGCACCCACCTAACACACGGCTGAATTTTTTATATGCTATAGTATAATATCTGAACTTCCTTTTTTGGTCGGTCGTAAAAAAATCGTACGGTGCAATTTTTGTAAAAATTGAATTTAAATCGAGAAATGATTCAAAATTGAAAAATGACCAACAGTGTTGAAGCGTGAAAAAATTAACATGCAACTGTAGTTTCTGTTGTCACAATGCAAAAATTATGTACGTTTAACATGTCAATGTATAAAAAAATACTTTTCAAAAATAAAAGAAGTAATCTTCCCCCCAAAAAAAAGATTTTTGTAACAATTTTGGATTTTTTTATAAAAATGGTGCCAATTTTCATATTTTTTTTTCCATTTCTTAGATACTTTCGGCTCGAAACCAAAATAAATGATGCTCGTATTATTCAAGAGTTTATTACTTGTTTAAAACATATCATTATCACTGTATTATTCTGGATTTTATACATTTTTTAAACGCTCCCCCTTTTCAATCAAATTTCCGAAATCGCTTTTACTGTTAATTTCCCTCAAGTTAATGGACCTAAACGCTTCGAAAAAGAGTATGAATAATCACGAAGGCAATTTCTTTGGTACTAATTTTTACGCAAAGTATAAAAATATAAATTAAAAGGACCATAGAAGCTGAAATGTCAACGTTTTTTTCTTGGCCGAAAACCAATATCTTACTGTTCTTAGTCAATTTGCACTAACAAAAAGATTATGAATAACTATTGAAAAATACTGCTAAAATAAATAAAAATAAATCTCGCTGATATTTACTTGTTTATTATTTCATTGCTGATTATTTTATAACTTAGCTGTTTGATTATAATACTAATGTTGATTTAATATATTGATGCTTACCAGAAAACAACCCTGGATTTCTGGTATTAACAAACAGGGACTCTTCACTGGTATGCTGGACTGGTGAGGTATATTGTTAACAGCAGAAAGTGCAATTTGTTGTTGAATAAAAATAAAAAAGAAAAATACTGCTTTCTCAATTGGACCAATGCACATTTTAGAGGAAGCATAGCGTATGTGCTAGGGCCACGTCAAGAACCTGTATGTTGACATGCTATAAATACTTTAATATATGGGGATATCTATTCATTCAGTGGGCAATTTTGAATTCTTCGTAGATATTTGAAGAAAAAAAAATGTTCTACGTCAGGGGGTATATATTACTCAAGCTGTATTTTATATAGAATTACGTGTTTTTAAATATTCTTCGAAGTTTTACTTTCAAATTGATTTGTTATTCATTATGGTTGTCGTTAGTTGCTTTTTATGATTTTTGCCTTTGTTTGTAGTTTTGAGCATGAATCAAGCTTTTGGGTATCTAATTAAAATGAATTTAAAACCTTTATAGTTTATACGGTGTTGGCTATTGCTTCTTGTTTTAGGCCATACGATAAGCTATAATTGTTTACTTCAAAGCATTTAGTCTCTGGTATACAGAGATCATAGTGTCCTTTTAAGCATACTTATCAAAGGTACCGGGCTTATAATATGATATCACCAGGCTTCTTATCCTAAATTCTAAATACGGATTAACAATTTAAGAGGAGTAATGTCAGAGGGTCGACGATGATCTGACACTTCGTTGTATTGTAGACATGGAACAATTGTGTGCTGTTTAAGAGTTCTATAACCAGTGTGAATTATGGTTGGCGATGCACCATGTTTATTGTGCATGTATAGTTTCTTTTATTAAATAAATGTACCTTTACCAGCAGTTCATGCTCTTACAAGTTATATAGCTCATCATCTATCTGTGTTTCTAAGAAAACTCTTTTTTAACGTTTTCGAAATCATCAATAGATAGTGGGTGTATCACAAGTTAAACAAAATTCATATTGACATTAAGATCGATGCTGAAAGAAAACTCTAAAGTGTCCGAAACCAAAAATACGTATGTTTAAGTCTAATCAAGACGATTTGAGCAAGCTACATAATATCAGACTTCAAAAAAGATTGCCATCGTGTCACGCCTACCACCAAGTGCATCATCATTCAAACTACATGTTCTGAAAGCTGGCAAACAAAGACATGGCGTCGTAACAAACTAATACGGCAGTAGGTCTACCTTAGTATGATTACGGATGACAAAAGTGGTCTAAATACGTCATACTTTCTTCAGGATTTAATAAATTTGTTCTTGTGAAGGAAAAACATATGCATTAGGGAACTTGTACTGGTACATGTACTGACATCATTGTAAACATCTGTTACACAGAATTATGTCAGTAACAGTGAAGTATCAAAAATTGTTCCAGAAAGGCAAAAGCTTCACAGGCTCAGTTTTAAAATATAAATTTCGACTGTCTTATATTGTTAAAAATCACAAAATAGAAAATTGCATTATTTGTAAAAAAATAGATTTATTTCGTTTAATAGATTATTCACAGAAAATCCCCCAGAATGACAAAAAAACTATATATAGGTTTAGCCGAACTATATCCTGCAAATTCATATTAGTTGATAGCAATCTATATATAATATCTAAGTTTTGAATACTGGTAAGACATTAATGCTTGCATTTATAACTGCAAAACTTTTGACTGCACAAACGTGAGTGAAAATAAATGCAGTCGTAATAAAAAAATCACGTTATGAAATTAAAGTGTTTGTAAAGTATATAATCCCAAGTGTCAAAACAAGGGTCACCGTGGGACCTAAGTTTAGTTTGTAAATCACCGCATTCTAGTTTTGCATCTGGGGTCAGTTTCACAACAAATCTTACGACTTAAGCTGGTCGCAAGTCATGAATAGTTAGTTTACTTGCGATAAATCTTGTCTTCAGTTTTTTTTGTAAAACCGACTTCTGTATCTGAAGTTTGGTAAATATGAAAAAAAAGAAGATGTGGTATGATTGCCAAAGAGACAGCTGTCCATAAGAGACCAAAATGACACAGACATTAACAACTGTAGGTCACCGTATGGCCTTCAACAATGAGCAAAACCCATACCGCAAAGTCGGCTATAAAAGGCCCTTGACAATGTAAAAACCTTAGTTTTGCAGCTATATATGTCGCGGACAGGACTCCATTATGATTGGATCCATATCATAGTGACCTGATTTTAGTTTATGACCATCCCCTATTATATGATGTATATGCATACTTAGTTGGGAAAACCCTGGTTCAACGGTTCAAAATATATGGACCGGACACAAACCAGACAAGAACGAATCAAACAATGTTTGAAAACTTGACGGCTCAAATGTCAATGCCACTGCTAAAATAAACTGATTTAATTTATGAAGAACCACGTGCCATCCCATAATACATCTCTGAACTAAGTGTGTTTAACATCAGTTCTATAGTTCAAGGCAATGCATTTGATAAGGTCTTTGCATCGGAACTAAACACATTTATTCTAAAAACAGTTGTTGGCATGACACGGGTTATGTTCTTCTCATATATGTTATGATGGTATGATACTAAACCCCTAACGGGAAGGATTGTGCCTGATGTTCATATGATGAAATCATAATCTTTTAGTCAGTTTAATTGAAGTCTGGAGCTGGCATGTCAGTTAACTGCTAGTAGTCTGTTGTTATGTATGTATTATTGTCATTTTGTTTATGTTCTTTGGTTACATCTTCTGACATCAGACTCGGACTTCTCTTGAACTGAATTTTAATGTGCGTATTGTTATGCGTTTACTTTTCTACATTGGTTAGAGGTAAAGGGGGAGGGTTGAGATCTCATGTTTAACCCCGCCGCATTTTTGCGCCTGTCCCAAGTCAGGAGCCTCTGGCCTTTGTTAGTCTTGTATTATATCAATTTTAGTTTCTTGTGTACAATTTGGAAATAAGTATGGCGTTCATCATCACTGAACTAGTATATATTTGTTGAGGGGCCAGCTAAAGGACGCCTCCGGGTGCGGGAATTTCTCGCTACATTGAAGACCTGTTGGTGACCTTCTGCTGTTGTTTTTTTTATTTGGTCGGATTGTTGTCCTTTGACACATTCCCCATTTCCATTCTCAATTTTATTTTATATCTTAAATCATTGGTTTTTGTAGCAACTGTATATCTGTATACATGTTTAAGTTACCTGATTTAATTCGACACGGGCCACATCACAAGTGGGGACTGACGGACGAACAGACTTAAAATGTGATTGATATATCCTTTTAAACTTTGCTTGTGGTTGTATTAAACATGTTAGATAGTGATTTCCGATCTTGACACGGTTTGTAGGCTGTTAACAAACAAACGACTATTGTCACTATTGATGTGACAAAGACGTCTACTTTTTACTCTCTTTATTGCGTTGTTTTCTCTCCCCTTTTCTCGTCCAACTCAAATATTTCATCATATTTTTTTTATTTTGCATGGCACACCATCAATTATAGCAAATATTAACACATCTAAGGTCAAATACTTGTTATTATACGTCTTTTTTGTAGAAAGTACCGTTTTACCTATAGCATCTAGTGAAAACGTCAAAATGACGTCAATTATCGACAAACCATGAACGATATGCACATAAGAATCATAAAGACGTTATCATAGTATCGTATAAAGTAACATTTGAATTAGCTATATCACCAGCTGCTTCAAATAAAACAACAATACTGCAAAAGTGTTTTTCTTTCATTTTTTTTATGAATGACCTTTGACCCCAATTTAAAAAAAATTGCACCATATTTCATTTTTACGACCGGGAAAAATGGAATCTACACATTTTTTCCTTTCGAATGATATATAATATAGCTGTGTGTTAGATAGGTGCATTAAAAATATTTTTTAGGTCTGAATGTCACTCGCCTATAAGGAATTAGGGGCCAAAAGGGCCCAAAAAAGCATTTTCTTGGTTTTTGCACAATAACTTAAGTATAAGTAAATAGACATCTATGACATTTTAACACAGGATTAATGACCGCAAAGGGAAGGTTGGGATTGATTTTAAAAGTTTTGGTCCCAACAGTTTAGGAATAAGCGGTCAAAAAGAGTCCAAAATTAAACTGTTTGATTTGATCAAAAAATGAATTATCGGGGTTCTTTTGGGATGCCAAATCTAACAGTGAATTTAGATTCTTAGTTTTTGGTCCGGTTTTCAAATTGGTTTACATTAAGGTCCAAAGGGTCCAAAATTAAACTTAGTTTGATTTTAACAAAAATCTAATTCTTGGGGTTCATTGATATGCTGAATTTAAAAATTTACTTAGACTTTTTATTATAAGCCCAGTTTTCAAGTTGGTCCAAATCGGGGTCCAAAATTAAACTTTGTTTGGTTTCAAAAAAATTGAATATATAGGGTTCTTATATACGCTAAAACTAACCATGTATTTAGATTTTAAATACTTGGGCCCAGTTATCAAATTGGTCCACATTGAGGTCTAAAACTGAAAGTTTTTAAGTTTAAGTTCTTAGGCCACACTCATTCTGTTGTGTCAACTATTCAATCACAATCAAAATTCAGAGCTATATCAAGCTTAAATGTGTCCATACTTGCCCCAACTGTTCAGGGTTCGACCTCTGCGGTCGTATAAAGCTGCACCCTGCGGATTATCTGGTTATTACATGTGGTTATGAAATAAATTTTATTGCAATTTGAAATATTTGTGTTTGTCTCAGCTGGTAGTAATAGGCCAACTGTATTTTACATGTCTTATTCCCAAGCCTCAAATTGCTAGAGATTACATTCTAGGAGGAAACTTAACATTACTGTTATGTCCACTGTTCTCTCAAAATTGACATAGGAATAACTAACTGGTTCGTGTCAGCGACACAAAATTTCAGTTGCAGGATTACCAGGAACTGCTAGGAGTAGTCTCTTTATATTTGACATAAAGCTTTATCACAATATACAAAATATAGAACTTTTCTAGGTAAGAGGCACAAATCTATGAAATTCACAAAACAATAAAATGATCCTCTTTACAGGAAATAGATAACAGGAATGTACAAGGCTGTGCAGTTTGTACAATTTTGTCTACATTTTTAAACTATTTTAGAAAAGAAAATACCCTCTGAATGAGACGTGTTTAGAATTTTAAGTACTTTATGATATATAGTTTGTTTTGTCTTGATTGCAAGGGGTTGCATTTATGTTGAGTCTCTTATACGTTAAACAGTTTTATGAATCATTATCAAATACAACATGAACACTGGACACTTTTAATTTGCAAAACACTCATTTGCAAATCCGCTGCCGCCTCAAACAAAAGCTACAATATCATGTATATAACCAAAATGTGCGGAATTACATGGGATTCAATAATTTCTTTGGTTTTCTACTGTTTATTGTTTGGTGGTATAGTCCACTTTTTGGTCATTCAGCACAGAACTTTTGACATTATTGTGGTTTCAATATTTTTTTGTATTTAAAAGAACTTCAAATCATTGCCTGAGTGATGAAAATAATAACTGATCCAACTTTTGTCTTTGAATTTATTCTGGTCTTGTTTCTATGTTTTCTCCATTTATTCTAGGTGGTGAATTTCAATCCTTCTGAAAAAGAACCAATAAAATCTAAAGTAATGTATTATACAAAATTGTTTGCATACATGTAGCAATAATATGATTTTCAATAAAAATAGCTATGCGGTATGGATTTTACTGATTGTTAAAGGTTGTCCAGTGTCATCAGTTGCTAACGGCCTACATCCTTTGGTCTCTGATGGAGGGTTGTCAAATTAGCAATATACCACATCTTCCTATTCTAATACCATATAACAATCAATTAATTTGTTCTTCTTTATAACATTTGGGTATTTTCCCAAGTTATATACATAATATATATACTGTTAATTCGGAATTAATGCTAGTTTTTTTTATTGCGAAAAATGCAACAGAGTTGTAAACGCAATAATTTAAACTCGCATTATGAAATATTTTATATATATTAAACAGGATTTTTCTCAAAATCATAAAATTTAAAATCGCATTTCAGTCTAAAATGACAGAATCGAAATAATAAATGCACGCAATAAATTGTGAATTTACAGTATAAAGATCAATGTTAAAACTTTAAACAACTATAATAACATTCCATTATTCATAAGAATTTGCAATATATTATACAAAATACAGACAACAGAAACAATATTTATTTCAGCTTTTGAAGTTCAGACAGATTTCAATTTGTGTTTTATTTCAATGAAAAAATACCTTGAACTCTTTGAACATATTCGAAATTATAGCATTGATACAAAAAAAATATGTATGTTTCATCCTTATTTTTTGTGTCGTTGGCTTGCTGTCTCATTTTAATATACATTTATACATACATCAATAATCTTCTTCTTTATTAAAAGTAACAAGAGGCTCTCAAGAGCCTGAATCGCTCACCTTAATTCTTTTGGTTAAATCTCTCATCAATGATTATTTTGGCTTTTCAATTTATTTAAATGTTCTTTGGATCGTCCTATTTTCTTCAAAAGCCAAAACAAATAATCATTTTCTCCTATTTTCTATTTTAGCCATCGGAGCTATGTTTCTTGACATACAAGGAAATAAAATATAAAATTTATACTAGATACTCTGAAACTCATTTAGCCTAAGTTTGGCTGAAATTGATACAGCAGTTTCAAAGGAGAAGATTTTTTAAAGTGAGTCAACATGATGAACAAATTGTGAAAAAAGTCTTTAAAGGGCAATAACTCCTTAAGGGATCAATTGACAATTTTGGTCAAATTGACTTATTTGAAGATCTTACTTTGCTGAACATTATTGCTGTTTACAGTTTATCTCTATCTATAATAATATTCAAGATAATAAACAAAAACAGCAAAATTTCCTTAAAATAATCAATTCAGGGGCAGCAACCCAACAACAGGTTGTCTGATTCATCTGAAAATTTCAGGGCAGATAGATCTTGACCTGATAAACAATGTCAGATTTGCTCTAAATGCTTTGGTTTTTGAGTTATAAGCCAAAAACTGCATTTGACCCCTATGTTCTATTTCTAGCAATGGCGACCATGTTTGTTGATAGATCAAAACTTCGGATACAATTTATAAACTAGATACCCTAAGGAACATTCAGTTAAAGTTTGGAAGTATTTGGCCCAGTAGTTTCAGAGGAGAAGATTCTTGAAATAGTTTACGACGACAGACGACGACGGACGACGACAGACGATGACGACGGACGACGACAGACGACGACAGACGACGGACGCCAAGTGATGGCATAAGCTCACTTGGCCCTTCGGGCCAGGTGAGCTAAAAATGGGATATTTTTGATTTTGATATCCCAAAACATTATAGTTCTATCAAATAACTTATTTCCAAAAACACCAATGTGTTTGATATTAATTTGAAGACATGTATAAATGTTCCAGACCATATCAGTATTTGGATCTTACGTTTACGGTCCAGAACTTACAGTCCCACCATATGTGTACAGTCAGACCATTTAAGTATACTTGTACTGTCTGGTACCAGCTCGACCAAACCTGTGTTTTTATTTTAACTGCAATTAAACTATTTGTATTAATCTATTAAAGATTTCAGTTATGTTGATCTGTACTGTACATTTGTTTCTAATAAACTTGACCAACTTCTTAAAATTGGGCAGACTGTATGCGTACAGTCCAAATACTTGTATGTTCTGGAACATAAACATGATTAGCAAGCATTTGGCAGGATGTCATGCTAAAATCTCATTAATATAAGTACTAAATTTTGAGTATATACATGTAAATCCACAAGTTACTTACTGAAATTCATGGCAAACACTCACCAAAATCTTAAAGAGGATACAATTTAGAGGAAATACTGGACAGATGAATGCACTAACACTATCAAAACAGAGCATTAAACTTACCTAAAAACAAGATGTTTTACATTTATCCAGGAGCAGGATAATTGAAAAGTTGTTTTTTTCTTTCTCTGCCGTCCATCATATAACCTTTGAATTTATTCATGCAAAATATGAAAATCTGCAAAGGTAAGACCTTGAACCTCAGCTTATCCACATTTTGAATTTTGAACTGCATACTTGTCCTTTTCATCTTGCTGACAACCTAAACATAAAAAAATGATAAAAACATAATTCTAGATTGACTTTGTTTTTATTTTTGTTGGTACAAACAATTTTCTCAACTTTAAAACGAAAACATCATCACCAAAAAGGAGGTCATACTAACCTCCGAAATATTTAAACAATCCGAAATTATTACTTGATTGAAGATCTTGTCGTAAATTAATGGCATAGATACTCTTATTTTTGAAAACTTGATGTCTATTGCATACTTATATTCCTTTGTACGAGAGTATGCATATTTAGATGGACTCCATGGACTTAAATGTTAAATAAGCATGATTAATTTAACAGTTTTTCAGCTCTATTTGTACATTTTGAGAGAATCTTGCAATACTGTATATTCTGATATTCAGAACTTATTGTGAGGTTTTTATTAATACAACTGAAAGCTGTATCTCATTTTCATTTCTGATACATATTAATGAGCTGAAGACCAGTGCCGAAATTTTCTCACTGCATTGAAGACCCATAGGTGACCTTCGCCCGTTGTCTGCTCTTTGATTGGGTTGTTGTCTCTTTGACGAATTCCCAGTTTCCACTTCGCATTTTATAACATGTATGCTGATTTTTCTTAAATTACAATATTCAATCATGCAATTTTGTCCATTATTTAAAATACGGTAGCAAAAATAAATGCACAAAAAATTTAAAATTGTTATACATGTATAATGATATATGTAAAAGGCTTTTTTTTTTAATTCAAAACAGTTGCCTACACTGTCAACATGACTGTTAATTTCCTTGTGTGAATTCATATTTTTAAAGCCTTTATAGCTAGCCAGATGGTATGCTGGGGCGGATCCCGCCATTTTAAAAAGCGGGGGTTCCCAACCCAAGACAAAGGGAATGGTCCTATATTCATTTGATTTATTTTATTGTCTCATAGTCATACAAGAATATATATGGTATGATGGTGGGGATCAGGGATCTAGAATTTTTTTAACCTAACCACTGGGGATCTCAACCATTTAAAAGTTTCTCAAACATGTGGGGGTGGGGTGACCCCCATGGACTCTCCCTATATTTCATTTGATTTGTTTTATTGTTCTATACAAGAATATATATATATGGTTTAGAGGTGGGGATCTTGACCCTTTAAAAGTTTTCAAACAAGAGGGGGGGACTTCCCTTTTATTTTATTTCATTAATTTTATTGTCCCCGACAAGAATATATATGGTTTAGGGGTGGGGATCTGGATCGTTCACAAGATAATAGCACATTCTCAAATTGAACGGGGTGGGGGAACCCCAAAGACCTCCTTTTTATTTCATTTCATTTATTTTATAGTCCCATTCAAGAATATATATGGTTTAGGGATGGGGATATGGACCGTTTACAAGATAATAGCATATTCTCAAATTGAAGGGGGTGTGGATTACCTCCCATGGACTCACCCTCCCTTCTTTCTTCCGTCCAAAATACCTTTTAATAGGTCCCAATGCACAGATAGTTTACATTATTTTCCCTTGATTTACACTTTAGAATATACACTATACAGGGGTAATTTTTTTTTAAAAGATAATACAACTGAAGACCACAGTGGTTGATCCAGAATTTTTCATAAGTGGGGCCCACCGACTGCCTAAGAGGGGCCTGCTCCTGCAATGCCTCAGTGATTCCATATATATTCAACCAAATTTTTTTTCCAAAAGGGGAGGCCCCGAACTCCTGACCCCCCCTATTTTCCCTCATTTCAATCACCCTGATATAAATTTAGTTTTATCACTTACAATATGAATGGTTTGAATTGCCCAATAATTCTTATATACCCTTAATATCAACATATTTCATTTTTGATAAATGAAAGGCAAAACTTTTCTATGGTAGAAATGGATAGTTGGAAGCTTTCAGATTCACACCATTCCGGTGGCTGTGTTCAAAGTGCTGGGTTTTTATGACCCTCGTTGTTTGCGGACTAACTATTTAGGCCAGTGGTTGATAATAGTGTGCGTGCATTAATCTTCTATACCTTCTTAAACAATATATTCAAATACTGACGGCAAGTGTTGTAATGTATCAATGTCTTATTTGAAATTCCGTGCGTGCTATTTACACGTGGGATCGAGAGTGCAGGGGAAGGAAACTTGTCAATTATGTTTATCTCTAAGCCAAAATAAAATGAGCCGCCGTAAAATTAACCTTTGGTAATCCTCAAATTGGTGCAAGAGGCTTTACGGGCTGACTACTTATACATGTCTTAATCTCAAAATAACTCGGCAGCGTCAAATAACAGTGCATGTAAGGCTCGTCTCGGAGGGGGTTTCTTTTTTCTGTCTTCTTTTTTTTAGTTATATTTTTAATAACTTACACTTTTTTTCCATTATTCTCTTTCTTTCACTATTCTTTATTCCTTTTTTTTTCTTTGTCCTTTGTTCTCTATTTTGTTAATTCACATCCATACCCTCTTATGTGGACTTACGGTAGTTTATTTTTTAGTTCTGGCAGAGATATTAGATGCAATATATATGTCTCTGGTTCTGGTATTATCAAGTCAATTTCTTTTCCATGCAGTGTCATGAAATATAATGGTTTTATGCATATCAGCCAAGATTGTGCGTAACATTTTAATAAACAATTCAACACTATATACACGTTATTTGAAATTTATTAAAATCGATGAAGAACATGAATTTGGCAGCTAGTGCCCCATAAACAGGTAAAGTACAATTAAAAAATTCTGATCTACTAGCATTCAACACCAAATTACTAGTCTTACTTGCTGTATATCGATAAATGTGATTGTATATTGTCAATACCTCAACATCGAGAATACGTCATGTGAGGTGTTGGTCGCTATGTTTGATACGGGGTCACCGGTTGCGGCTTCGAGACTGAGAAAAAATCCAGGTAAAAAGATGGTTAAAAGTGTAGAATTTTGTTTTTAAAAATTTGAGTTGTAAATTTTCCTAAAAAAGTACTTATTTCATCTATTATGGGTATAAACAAAAACTGAACAAGAAAAGTATTGGTAAACAGACTGGAGTCGTTGAATTAATCATTTTACAATTATTTAAATATGTGAGAGAATTAAGGCGAATTTTCTTTAATTACAGATAAATGTATTTTAAGTTCAGGAAATGATTTATTCTTCGGGACGGGGTACGTCTAAACAACCGCTCAGGACCTCCTGAGTGCACTCATGACATACAAAGTGCACTCAGGACCCATTACCAACATCGTATCTGCACACATGATGGATGTTTATATTCGTTATACGCTTCTTATTTTAGAGTTAAATTTTGGTCGAATTTGAAATCGTAGGGGCGGATCCAGCCATTTTAAAAAGGGGGGCTAACCCAGGACAAAGGGGGGTTCACCTACATGTCCCCATTCAAATGCATTGATCGGCCAAAAAAGGGGGGTTCCAACCCCCCGGACAACCCCCCCCCCCCCCTCTGGATCCCCGCCTGAATCGAACTTAGATATGTTAATTTTTATAAAATAATGAGGGCACGTGTCACTGATTACACAACTACTGAGCCATGAATTATCCAATCAACAAAATTGATTGGATTATCTTTATTGGGTTTTTTAGGAATTGTATCGTTAGTTCAGTTTTACCTTTAACATGAATTTGCATATAGAAAAAATAAAATATCTCATTCGATGTACTTTTTCAGTTGATTTTTCATGATGACGGGTAAATTAATTTGTTGTGTTTTGCAGTTCACGAATAAAGAAAATTATTTTATAGTTGCGTTTTTTTTCTGTAACAAGTTCGATTTTTGTTTCTCAGTGTAATTCTTCTCTCTCTCTCTCTAAATCAAGTTTTTAAACAAACACAATGTTGACTGAATATCAAATTTTATTGAATTTGTATATCTTTATTCTCAACAAACCATTATACAAGAGAAGACAATGTACAATATTCAGTTTAACCTTAGAAGACTTAGTTGTGGTTTGAACGGATTTCGTGTCAATAGACTGTCTTCGAAAAAGTCTTTCTCGCTGTAACAAAAATCATTTTTTAAATAAAGTTAAGAATCTTACTACAATCTAACTTACATATTGTTAAGAAATAATTATACCCAAAATATCATAATTTTCAAAAAACGGAGAGAAAAAACTTAATAAATGCGGATTTCTTAAAACAATCGTATAACTCAAAAGTAAAATTCCTGGACAAGATCGATAAAATGAGAAATAACATCTAACTACATGTATATGAGTTTGATTGTTTGAAAAGTACGGCTTTAATTACAGTTAAGAACGGATTCCATATACAAAACTCTAATTAATATAAATTCTTTAAAAGTATGAACATTTTGAAAATCGTACAAAGAATTAATTACTGGTCCAGGTCAGGATAATAAATTTAAGAATAAAAAATAAAAATTTATGGAACGAAATTTTAATAAAATACGAAAATCTTAAAACATCGTGATATTCATTTTAAACGTCACAATATTACTTCCCGCGTGGTCACACTGTACTAACAACACAATCTATAAACAACAATAAAGATAATCAAATCAATTTTGTTGATTAGATAATTCATGGCTCAGAAGTTGTGTAATCAGTGACACGTGCCCTCATTATTTTACAAGAATTAACATATCTATATAAGTTCGATTTCATATTCTACCAAATTTAACTCTAAAATAAGAAGCGTATAACGAATATATGCATCCATCCTGTGTGCGATGACTATAAAGGGTCCTGAGTGCACTTCGTTTATATGTCATGAGTGCAATCAGGAGGTCCTTCAAGCGGTGTTTAGGCGTACCGTTATTCTTCTGGCGTCTTCAAATTTTTTTTTATTAATAACTTATACACAAGGGGACATTTTTTTTTTTTTTGACAGCACAAATTAAGAAAGAAAATCGTTTACAATTAAATTTTACAAAAGGAAAAAAAGGGGGGGGGGGGATAATAAACAAATTTGATTTACGCTCACATACTTCTAAAAAAGATTTGCATATGTAAGCTGTCTATAGATAATGCTAAATTATTTCAGGAGTTTTGAAAAAAGAATATATAGTTTAATTTCAACTAAAATAGGGATTCTTTTTATAGATTTGGTACCTCTGTTTCGACTCAACATTTCTTTTTGAATTGTTTGATGGCAAACTCTTTAGGAGAATATTGTATCTGTTCTTTATGTAATTATGGTGATATTGGCGATAAGATTCATTATATTATAACAAGGCCTTGTACAAATCCTTGATTGTAGAATGTTTGGCAATACAAAAAGACGAAAGTAGACAAACCCTAATTAAGCAGGGTTTCACTTCTATATGTTTTTAACCATCACCAGCGACATATTCTCTGCCATCACCAATTAGTCCTAATTATTAAAGATCAATTGACCAAATTCAAATGATGATTGGTATATCGTATTGAATATGACCGTCGGTCATCCGTGACGTATCCCAAATAATGGCGCATGCCGATAGATATATAGTTTATTATTAGCGTCTCGCAATTTAAATTTCATCAAGGGGACTTAATTAAACCAGAGACATATAATACAATGTATTATATGTCTCTGATTAAACCAGTTACTATACAAATCTGGAAAAAACGATGTACATGTACTTTTTAATGAGACACATGTATTATATGTCCATGTATAATATATGTCTCAATACATGTATTATATGTCTATGATTTTATCAAAACAAAAATTACAAAATTATAAAATAAGTTATCAATCGAATGTATACCTTGAACTCTCACTATTATATATACATGCCCTAAGTTACTTAATGTCCTGTGTGCAACCAGGAGATCCTGAACGGTTTTAAGACGTACCATTATTTTATATGCATATATTTAAAGCTGTTCTTGGTTATATGCATACTAGGTATCAGTGGCGGATCCAGGGGGAGGGTTTCAGGGGTTGAAACCACCCCTATTTTTTAACAATCAATGCATTTGAATGGGGACATATGGTTGGAACCACCCCTCCCCCTTTTGTCCTGGGTTGGGATCCCCCTTTTTCAAATGGCTGGATCCGCCACGGAGGTATATTAATATATATGTTTATATATATGTGTGTATCAGACCAAATGACTTCCCAATTAGCAGAGGCGAATTTCGCCCCCCCCCCTAAGTCTTGGGAAACAAATGGTAGATTATATACGGAATCACGGAAGCATGACTGTACGTGACCCCTCTAAGGCAGTCAATGAGTCCCCACTTATGAAAATTTCTGGATCAACCATTGCTTAGTTCTAGCATGGAAGTATTATATTGACAGGAACTCCAACAAGCAGACTTCAAACGTTTATAGTGCGATGCCGCAAAATCTTTAAGTATCTGTTAATTAACTCGACATGTCTTATGGATGCATGGGATCCTATCAAATTTTTGGAACCTCGTGAAAGATCGTAATTACGGAACATACCGAAATAAACGGATGTGTACTTAATTGTCAAGGAAATGACATTAACTGACAGTGTGAATGACAAATATGTCAATATTTACTGGTTTTGCTGCTTAAAAACAAATAAAAAAGAAATGAAACGAAATTCTGGCGACGGTTTTCAACACATAGAAAAAAAATATAGTAAAAATACTCAGAAGCATTACACATTTAAGTATAAGTACAAATGTAACAATGAATATTAAAATAGTAGGATTTTTTATTCATAAGAGGGTCGTTGGCTAATCACGCGTAACTGTATATTTTAAGCTTGATAATCATAAAATTTTCATGTAAAACAAACGGAAAAGTTATCAGTAATAATTATTGATATTTCGGAACTATTTAGCTTTTTAAAAAAAACACCAATAAATTCAAATGTGATTTCCATGATAAAAAAAATAACTGCTCATACCCAATTATAGTGATCGTTCTTTAAATGCATTCAGAAATATTTAAAGCCATCCGTAAAAATAAATCTGTCAAACATCAGATTATTCTCGGACTAGGTTGAAATAACTGAATGTTAAGATTTGTTTACAACGAATTATCATAAAAGGTGTAAAAATTAATCTGATTGACTCGTAACCTGATATTGCTATATAGAGGACATCACATGTGTGTAATTATTAACATCTTTTAGTCTTTAAAATATATTTGATAAGTAAGTTAATATCATTTTACGATATTTTACGATAGAGAAACCCATATATCTTTGCGTTACACTCGATAAGAGTTTACGGTCTTTTACTTGAAATTTAAGTTATCTGGCGCCATCTGGCACACTTCACGCGCATCACATTATTTTCTGCTAACACTCTACTACAGACTCATTTAATTTTTATAACACGATATTTTCCGATTTTCTAGTTATAATGATAAAAATATATCTAACAAAACTAAAAATAATCTTAACTTCTTTCCAAATATAGTTAATTTTCTTTTGTCATTCTGTGAAATATGGACCGATTTTTTAGATTGTTTCAGCTGTAGTTTTTATTTATTGAACAGAAACAGGTGTCGTTGCCCATGTAGCGATTCGCAAAAAGCCCCAGGAGTTTCCGTGTTTATTTACATTGGTAGGTAGACAAGCCCTTCGATAACAGATCACGTGATAAGATCAGTTTCTGTAAACTTTACAGGCGACAGCGGCATCGCAGATACCCCACAAAGGAGTTATCACGTACTTGACAAACTGAGTCGGAAGCTTTTATTTTGTTAAAGAAATCCTTGGGATCCGAATGTGTTAATTTTTCGTTGGAGTTCCTGTCAATATAATACTTCCATGGTTCTAGCATGGAAGTATTATATTGACAGGAACTCCAACAAGCAGACTTCAAACGTTTATAGTGCGATGCCGCAAAATCTTTAAGTATCTGTTAATTAACTCGACATGTCTTATGGATGCATGGGATCCTATCAAATTTTTGGAACCTCGTGAAAGATCGTAATTACGGAACATACCGAAATAAACGGAAATCACTTGGCCACCGGAAGTGCTTGGGATTATGATGTGACCTGGGATGAAGGAGGATCGAGATGAGAAAATTCCGCCATTGTTGTAAAGAGAGACGATACGCTTACAGATTTTTTTTCTCGTTTATGTCAATTGCTTTCACAGCTAAAACATGTAAGTATATTCAATAGATACATCTAACTAGTTCCACCGATTTGTTTATCCTATAATGTGCTGAGATGATGATAATAATCCAATGCAGACCTATTTAAATTCGGTCCATTCAGCTTCCCCTCTTTCAATGCTGTAGATCCGGTGTGGCCCACCATTTTATTTTCATAAAACTTAGAAATTTACGATAATATATCCAATTTTATAGTGTTATTCTACTCCCGATTGTTATCCCGTTAAAATGATACTATTATCGTTTATTTTGATCAAATAGTGTTTTCATAAAATACGATCAAAGGTGATTTATTTATTTTTCACATTAATACTCAAATCCAGCTATGCGAGAACTACCTGTTTTTCATAAAACTTAGAAATTTACGGTTATACATGCAACTCCATAGTGTTATTCTTTTCCCGATTGTTATCTTGTTAAAATGATACTTTTTTCGTATACTTTGATTAAATAGTGTTTTCTTAAAATACCATCAAAGGTGATTTATTTTGTTCACATTGATACCCAAACCCGGCTATGCGGGACTTACCTTTTTTTCATAAAACTTAGAAATTATAGAATAAATATGCATTTTAATGAGCCTGTATTTATTCCAAATGTTTTCTTGTTAAAATAAGATCAGCGGGGCATATATTTGTCTTACCATGGATATGTAGACATTCCCAATTTATTTCTCTTTTCTCTGTAAATTTTCCCCATCATTCTCTTTTCTTTATTTATTTTAGCACCCCATCATTCTCAAGTCTTAATATTTTGATAAGATGTTTCCTCTTGTCCTTACTTCTCTGATTTCAAATATGCAGTTATTCCGATACTCTTTTGTATGAATGAAGGACAGTGCCAAAAAGTCACAATTCATTTTTTCTGATTATTTTCCTTGAACAAAAACACTTATTTCTATTCTTGAACTATTGTATACAAACCAACTTTGTATACAAAAATTATCACAACATATCAAAGATGATCAAACAATTGTTACAAAAAACAAAATGTCAAACTGGTTTGGCACTTAAATGGCTTCATGGTGCCAATAAGTCTTTCTTTTGTATTATCAAAATTTAATAAATCTTCATTTTTCAAATATAATAACACATTTCGTAACTTTAATATGAATATATGTTTTAAAGATATTTCTCTTATATATACAAACAATTATCAAAAGATTATTGGGGATTTTTTTTGTCTTATGACTTTTTGTTCTACTAAATTTGTGACTTTATGTCCTGTGACTTTCAGTCCTTTATGCTTTTGTAAACCCCTTCTAGACCCTCATGAGAAAAATATGTAGAAGCAGAGACTAAATAAAGTTAACGTTGATGTCAGCAACTTACATTGTATGTTCACGGTACCACGTTTAACAATTGACAAACATATCAAAAATGTGTACCTATAGCAAGCTTGAAAGGTCCGAACATGACAAAATTGAATTTTAAAATAGATTTAGCCAGAGACATATAATACAATATATGTCTCTGATTAAGCATAATAAAAACCGGCAGAATGTTGTATGACATACATGTAGGAAGTAAAGTTTACAAGTAAGACAAATAGTCTATTCAACTCCATCTTTTTTTTAAAATTTAGAATGCCAAAGAGGAAAAGATGTAGAAATTAACAAATGGAGTTAAAAAGAGAGTAATCCTCGACCATGCACAGCTGTTGGTACCAGTATGGAGGAGACATCTGTTCCAGTTTCAATCCACACTGAAGATGGAAAGAGAATGAAAAAATATGAACGCTTAAATTTGATTGTCATGCTGTTTCTTTTTCTAGCACCAGTGAAAGGCACAGAGAAACTGATTGCACAAGAAATTGAGATATTTGCAGTGAATGAGACACACAATAAAGATGAAGAATCTTGCCATCTCCCTTTCACTGTATGCAATTTATTACAAGTTACCATCGCTGATACATGTATATATCCTTAGCTGTACAGATACCGAAATTTGCATAGTTGAACTGTACCAGATCAGTTGCAGGGAAATGATCATAAAACTCTCAGTTATTATTGACATGCAGTAACATTATGAATAAATGATTGATAATAAAAATATTATTCATACCTGGAATTGTTTTTGTTCTCTCACATTTTGGTTTAGTTATTGAAAAAGGATGGAATAATGTGTAGTGATATTCTAGATATATTGTATACATAAATACATGTACATGTTCTGATTCTCATTCTGGCTGGTCCTTTTCATTTCAGAATACTGGGATGTATGTAGGTGTTTTTTTACAGATGTAATTTGATTTATTCAAACGCCACACACACCACATTAATTTGTTTATAGGTTTTATTAATATGATTACTGTGGGGAAAAAAACAACAAACAAGAACATAAAATTGTACGCTCGTGATTATGGTTACATCTATTATCATGCCTTTATTATGCATGTGCTTTCCCAAAGTAAGGAGCCTGTAGTTCACTGGTGTGTTGCTGTATATATCATATTTGGATTTTTTTCTTATTTTGTTCAAAAATAAGACAGTGAGTTTTCTTGTTTGATGTGTTAAACCTTTTTCTTAAATAGACCTTGTATAGTTGACAGTGCAATATGAATTTTACGCATTGCTTAGAGCCTTTTGGTCACCTTAAAATGTTGATGTCTGTATCATTTGGTTTCTTGTGGAGAGTTAGACATTATGTTGCATATACTGTTCAGAAAAAAATGAACGTAATACACTCGCACATCAATATGTAAAAAAAATATGAAATATTTGTCACTGGACGTAAAGCAACCATCAATTAAATCAACCTGATCAACAACAACAAAAAATGAAATATTTGCCACTGGACGTTAAGCAAGCATCAATAAAATCAGCCTGATCAACAACAAAGGAAGACACATTTTCGTGCAGTTTGTATAAAGTAAAGTTTTAACTAACAATCAAGTCAAAATGATGTTTAAACATTCACACATGTCCATGTCTGTTTCAAATTAAAAAGGAGATTTTAACTAGTCTAAAAGTAAATAAAAAAAGAAGGGAAACATGTACATTACGCTTACAATATGGTTAATCCCTTTATATTCGAGGTCAAATCCGTGAAAAGGAGAAACCATAAATTTACCGACAATCGTAAAAACAACTGAATGCAAGCTCATAATATTTCGAAAAACACATTGTATTATATGTCTCTGTGTGAACTAAAGCCAATGGGTCTTTTTAAACACATCTTAATTCATACATGTATACGTTTTCTCACGGATTTGTTCATGCAATATTGAAATTATGTTTACTCAATGCGTAATTACTGAAGTTTATATTTGCTACTTTTCTTCTTAATTTCATATAAATTATTTTTTAATTTATTTTCGTCGAAAAATTAGTGGTAGTGAAATAGGGAATTGACAGTCACACAGATACCTATTATCACATTTAACAAAAGAAATGTTGTATAATGTCATCAATCTGTATTACACGTAGACAGGATGTTCTCTAGAAAACTATAAAATTATACACACCCGAGAATACACGCACTGTCTTCATTCCTGACTTAGACAAGTGCAAACAATTGCAACGGATTTAAATGTTTTTATGTTACTTAAACTTCACCCTTTTCTGAAACAATAGTTTAACAACACAACAAAGAAAGAAACACTATAAAAGCAAAATCAGTAAAAAAAACCTGAACTCTGAGGAAAATTCAAAACGGAAAGTCCGTAATCAAATGGCAAAATCAAAATATCAAACACATGACTTGGTACAGGCATTTTCTTATTTATAAAAATGGTGGATTAAACCTGGATTTAAAGCTAGCTAAACCATTAAATCAATTGAAATGGTTTCACGCAATAAAAAGACATATGAACACAATGACAGTTTTTCCGAGTGTGAAATTCATTGCTATACAACGTGTCTCGGTAATTGTACATCCAACAATCATGTATTAAGTCATGATGTTCGAGTTCAGTTGGATATAATGACATGTCTTATCGTTAGTAGTTGGATTTATGGATTATGGTACATCTCACATATTACGCTTTTGTCATAGTCGATTTGACTCGCATTTACATGGATTAATTGTTGCGTTAGTCCAAATAATGATAACGTCGTCACAACAATAATTTACAATAGCCTTCGAGGCCTTCATATTCCTGATTATTGTTTTGAACTTATATTAATGAAGTACTTTTTTCAATATCGTTCCCTATAATTCTGTAAATTTCGAGATGATATGTGCGTCATAGTTTGTTGTGTTCTGTTTGTTGTAAAGGGAAGATGCGTGTTTTTACACTGCGGTTTACATGATGTTATATACTATTATATCATATGTTTATGCGATTCTTGGTGCTTGGTGTTCTTGCGTATGATTATACTGTATTCCTGTGTCATTTAAGCGATATAGTTTTAACACAGCCATATACATAAACTCATCATAGATACCAGGACTAAATTTAGTACTGTGGATTCATTTATTTTCGTGAGTACCAATTTTCGTGGATAGAGGAACACTTGCATATTCGTGGGTATTTAAATTCGTGGTTTTGACAAAGTTCACATGCATTTCTTTAGAAAATTTGCATTTCGTTGAACATTTAAATTCGTTGTTTCCCTATACCCACGAAACCCACGAAAATTGATATCCAACGAATATTAATGAATCCACAGTATATACGCCAGACGCGTTTCGTCTACAAAAGACTCATCAATGACCCTCGAATTCAAAAAGGTTAAAAGGCCAAATAAAGTACGAAGTTGAAGAGCATTGAGAACCAAAATTCCTAAAAGTGTTGCCAAATAAAGCTAAGGTAATCTATGCCTGAGGTAGAAAAGCCTTAGTATTTCAAAAAATTCAAAAATTTGTTAACAGTAAATTTATAAATATAACCATAAGCGGTACGTTTGGCTGGCCATAACACCAGGTTCCATCCACCAAGTTGTCTTAAATTAACTGTACCAAGCCCAGACTATTGAAGTTGTTATTAAACAGTCCGTTTCTATGCTGATGTTAGCTTTCTATTCTAATTTTTTCCTCGTATAGTTACAGCATTTGTCTCGTTTTTTAGCTCACCTGGCCCGAAGGGCCAAGTGAGCTTTTCTCATCACTTGGCGTCCGTCGTCGTCCGTCGTCGTCCGTCGTCGTCGTCGTCGTCCGTCGTCGTTAACTTTTACAAAAATCTTCTCCTCTGAAACTACTGGGCCAAATCAAACCAAACTTGGCCACAATCATCATTGGGGTATCTAGTTTAAAAAATGTGTGGCGTGACCCGGTCAACCAACCAAGATGGCCGCCACGGCTAAAAATAGAACATAGGGGTAAAATGCAGTTTTTGGCTTATAACTCAAAAACCAAAGCATTTAGAGCAAATCTGACATGGAGTAAAAATGTTTATCAGGTCAAGATCTATCTGCCCTGAAATTTTCAGATGAATCGGTCAATCGGTTGTTGGGTTGCTGCCCCTGAATTGGTAATTTTGAAGAAATTTTGCTGTTTTTGGTTATTATCTTGAATATTATTATAGTTAGAGATAAACTGTAAACAGCAATAATGTTCAGCAAAGTAAGATCTACAAATAAGTCAACATGACCAAAATGGTCAGTTGACCCGTTTAGGAGTTATTGCCCTTTATAGTCAATTTTTAACCATTTTTCGTAAATTAAAGTAATCTTTTACAAAAATCTTCTCCTCTGAAACTACTTGGCCAAATTAATCCAAACTTGGCCACAATCATCTTTGGGGTATCTAGTTTAAAAAATGTGTGGCGTGACCTGGTAAACCAACCAAGATGGCCGCCACCGTTAAAAATAGAACATAGGGGTAAAATGCAGTTTTTGGCTTATAACTCAAAAACCAAAGCATTTTGAGGAAATCTGACATGGGATAAAAATGTTTATCAGGTCAAGAACTATCTGCCCTGAAATTTTCAGATGAATCGGTCAATCGGTTGTTGGGTTGCTGCCCCTGAATTGGTAATTTTGAGGAAATTTTGCTGTTTTTGGTTATTATCTTGAATATTATTATAGATAGAGATAAATTGTAAACAGCAATAATGTTCAGCAAAGTAAGATCTACAAATAAGTCAACATGATCAAAATGGTCAGTTGACCCCTTTAGGAGTTATTGCCCTTTATAGTCAATCTTTAACCATTTTTCATAAATCTTAAGTAATCTTTTACAAAATCTCCACTGAAACTACTAGGCCACAATCATCTTTGGGGTATCTAGTTTGAAAAATGTGTCCGATGACCTGGCCATTCAACCAAGATGGCCGCCACGGCTAAAAATAGAACATAGGGGTAACATGCAGTTTTTTGCTTATAACTATGAAACCAAAGCATCTAGAGCAAATCTGACAAGAAGTTAAATTGTTAATCAAGTCAATATCTATCTGCCCTGAATTTTTCAGATGAATTGGACAACTGGTTGTTGGGTTGCTGCCCTCCAATTGGTAATTTTTAAAGAAATTTTGCCGTTTTTGGTTATCTTGAATACTATTATAGATAGCGATAAACTGTAAACAGCAATAATGTTCAGCAAAGTAAGATCTACAAATAAGTCAACATGACCTAAATGGTCAATTGACCCCTTAAGGAGTTATTGCCCTTTATAGTCATTTTTTAACAATTTTCATTAATTTGGTAAATTTATGTAAATTTTCACCAAATATAGTTCTCTGTTACTAATGGGCAAAGTTCATGATAGATATAATTGTAAGAAGCAAAATCGTTCAGTAAAGTAAGAACTTCAAACACATCACCATCACCAAAATACAATTTTGTCATGAATCCATTTGTGTCCTTTGTTTAATATGCACATAGACCAAGGTGAGCGACACAGGCTCTTTAGAGCCTCTAGTTTTTGTAACCGGCATTAGTCTTTCCCCAATCGATAAATGACTTTAGAACTGCGGTTTTCTATTGTTGCCTCTTTTTAATTATCGTAAAATTATTTTATTACATTGGTTGCAACGAATTACATTGATTTCCGAGTTTAATAAAAACCGATAATTTCACATGTGAAATAAACGTGGTTATTTCACTCTATGACGTCAAACAACAATAGGCGTTGTCAAGACGTCGATAACGGCGCATGAAAACAAATTGTGAATGCGTAGAAAAAAGATATAGTTCCTTACATGTTTTACATTAATTTCTTTTAACAAAGAGCAATTTGCCAATTTAATAAAAAGAATAACTAATTAAAGAATTCAAATATCGAAAAATATTCAACTCGTGACCGAACAAAACTGATAATTAACTCATGCACTACGCGCACATTCGTGAATTAATGTGTTGTTCGGTCACTCGTTGAATATTTTTCTCTATTTGAATTCTTCGATTAGTTATTCTATAAATAACAAAGTTTTTGAAAAGTTATTGTACTTAATGTATCTTTTTATGCCTTAGTGATGCGTGTTTTCAATGTAAACATCGGTTGATAACGCACAGAGATGTTCAATATAAAAATGGAAGCTTCTCAATATATGCATTCGTTCTCTAATTTCAGTTACAAATCACTGTTATTTGTAAAAAGGATAAAATGAATGCATGGATTTATTAAGGAGGATATGTCATCTTTTAAAAATAATTACTATGTTTATAAATCACAGATGTAATTTCACAGGTCAGATTATAATATAGCAAATGATATAACTTGTGAGTGATTATCTGACAAAGGTTCATAATATGTACAATCTTTATCCTTTAGATAATGATATCTCTGCTAATGATTATGTATTTCCGTGAATGTATGCATTTGATATTTGATGTCGATATGTTGCCATATGTAGTTCATTAGAAATTTTGATCTATTTATTACTAAGTTTTCATTATTCCTAATATGTATGAATGTTACATAGAAGACATTAATATTTTTGGTACCCATTACTTTATCGTCAGAACTAACCTTTACCGACCGAAAGAAGTCAATGTTTTTAAACATTCCTTAGTAGTAGTTCTCACTCAATATGCTCTTGTGTTATTATGAGAGAAAGACATTTTAAATACATTTATGTCATGTAAATCACAAACAGACTGAAATCTGGAAAGCAATTTACAGTTTTTTGATAGTATCTATGTATTGTACTTTATTGACTGTTTTACAATATTTAGTTGTCGCTTAACATCATTGCAGATAAGGTTTGTGTTATGAAAGATACATGTGAACTGTCATGCACATAATACATCCTGATACCCTTTCGCTTACCATTACAACTCCGTTACGACATTGAAAGTTAAAAATACACTTATGTCATTTATAATGTATTCAACTTTTCAATAAAATACTGGTGGTTTCATTTAACAATAAGTGTTGAAGGTTTTTAACTTGTGAAAATAAAATATCTCTTGTTAAATACACGCATGCCACAGTTTTTGTAAATTCATCAATGGTTGACAGCTATCCATGTCTTTTTTTAAGATCTATTATCTAATGCCCTGACAAATACTGAACGATTTAAAAAAAACCCAATTTGTTTAACTTCTTTTTTAAATGAGAAACACAAAACAATTTAATGACAGGGTTAACAATCTCTTTCAGACTAAAGGCAAAAATAGAAATAGATGAAAACCCCTTGCAAAAATATCTTGTTATTTTTTACAAACAGAAAACGAAAGTTAATGTTATAAATAGTATTTTCCTCGTAATATACATTCTCTCTGGATATTTGTTTTTAACATTAGGGATCCTTAAATAAAATTGCGATTTTATAAAACAAGTACATATTTTTGTTTTTATCTTTTTCAAACAATTAGGCGAATATGGATTTAAGTGTTACCCTTATACTGTCAGTCAGTCCGTCACAGCATACGTCCCCAAAATTGACTTCCGCTCTCTTACCTTAGTTGGTCCCATTATATAAAACTTTAACACAATTTGTTTTAACACAAAATGAACATCAATTTTGAAATTGGATGTACATTTAATATTTTGTTGTTACGTTTATCTTTCATGTGTTATGCCCCTTTATACTCTTTATTGTTGTTGAATTTCGTTAATCAATTAGTCTCAACCCAATGTTATGAAACTTATATACATATGTTTAACTACCAACAACAGATCAAATTGAAAATTTTAGGCTGTCACTTTTACCTTTCTGGAATTATGCCTCTTTACAAATGAGAAAAAATGCTGAATTGTTTGATTTTGTTTCCTCTCTTACGTTTGCCTCAACTCAATCTTACCAAATTTATATTGATGAATTGCTTCTGGGTGTTTTTATTCCAATTTTAAGCGCCACTTTAAGACTATATCGTTGCTGCCAGTTTGAATTGGTGGAGGACCCCGGTGTGCCCAGAGAAAACCACCAACCTTTAATAGGGAAATTTACCCTAGTTAATTAGGATAAAACTTAAATTATACACATAACTTATTACCACAAAAAAAAACTGAAAAAGTTTGATTTTTGGTGGCGCCACTTTTAAAATCTAGAGTTATGCCCCTTTACAAATGAAAAAATGCTGATTTTTTGTTCCCGTTCTCTAACTTAGGTTTGTGCAAACCTAATTTTATGAACTTAAACCGAATGTATTTTACTACGAAACTCAGATTAAGTACAAATTTATATATCGCACTTTAATCGTTCTAGTGTTATGTCAATTTATAACGATATAGGTTAAGTAGGTTCCATGAACACATCCCCTTTAATATGGTTAAGCATTAGAAATGCAGAGAATATCTTAACGCAGCTGTTTACTTGGCGTCAGTATCGTTAATTTCTTTTTTTACATACATACAGAAACTTTGATTCGACTGTTATAGTGAAAGGTTTAGCTGTCTATAAAACTAGATTTTATCCAGCATTTTCTACATAAGAAAATGATTGTAATTACCAAGTAATTGATGTAACAGTTGATATCCATTTGTTAGATGTACTTGTTTTTTTTTCGGTTTTGCCATTTTATTTACGTTTCAATTTTCATCGTAGTTCGTTATTTTACTTTACATTACCAGTTCAGTTTTCTAACAACCTTTCTGCTTTCAGTATATATGTAACCAGAGAGGGTTTTATATCATATGTCTCTAATGGTACAAATTCATTATATAAATATTTTTCACACCCTATGGCTCTGTTTTATGTTGTAATTGTTTTTTTTATTCAATTCTAGTACATGCATCCCATTAAATTACATATAATCAGTTTACAGACTTTGTATACTTGCTTTTAAATTTCATATTTTATCATCGGTATAGATCTAGGATGTTTTGCAATATTAAGTCATTTGATAAACATGATTGGGAATTGGGTTTTCGGTTGGAAATTCTTAGTAGCTGTCACACTCAGAATTGGCCATAACTGCTATTGCATATTTATTTACATATGTTCTATAAAGAAACTTGACATTTCTGCGAGAGACTTAACGTGCATTTCTTTTTATATTTCTTTACTCAGAAAAACACGGTATATATTTCCTTTATCATATTAATAAGCTGTCATCAAATGTATTTATTCTAGAAAAATATAAAATCTACTTTATGTTGTTAAATACAGCCATGACAACTCAAGGGGACTGTATGTGTATCCATGTTCTTTGCTTAGATTTATTTCTCCTATTAAATGTTTTGAATGATTTTTAAAAAACAGAATATGTCATTAAATAGTGATTATCTTCTGTAATACTTTCTCTCAATATGCCTAACTGGTGTTCTCATTCCAATGATTAATTGTTACTTCCAATGTATTTTTCATATTTACACACTGATATATTATTGGATATAATACATGAGAATCACTCTTTCACTTACTAAACATGAGTGAAATGCTTATTTCTCTCGCCTCTGATCAGCCGTCCCTGCAACGACTTTTCATTCGAGTTATCTTTCTTTGGCTTGTCGCCAGAGTTGGTCCTGTTTAATTGACGCAATGCCCTTTAGCCTGGCGATTTTTGATAACAATAGGCATATCATGTTAATAAAATCAGGAGGTATCATCCCTCTCAAGGAAAATGCATTACCATTCTCTGTGTCATGTCAATTTACTAAGAAGTGTCACGGCTGCGGCACGTTTTTGAATCTCCCAAACAAATAATAAAGGAAATTCAATTTGTTCATTCTTAAAAAAATAACGTAGTTAAAGTTGAAACCTGCCGTATTTAATGATGTATTTGGTTAAGCATGATAAATAAATAAAATAGTTTACGCCGTCGATTTCGTTGTGGTGTCATTGCCGTTGCTAAAAATTGCCATTTCTTGAACTGAAAATCACGTGACCAGAATAATATAATCGACGCCATTATGGGGTTTGCTTTCAGGCTGTGTCCTTGGTTTGAAAAGGAAAATTCTAAATCGAACTTCATTTTAGCCAAGAAGAGTCGTCATAGCTCTGCCGTATGACCACTGTGTATCATTGAACAGCGGATATAGATACTAACCAGGCGGACGTGAGCGATTTTGATCTTACACGGTAACGAAAATCTTTGTTTTGTTCACATAATATCATTGTGTACTTCAAGCTGTTTTAAGAAAACATTTGGTCGATCGTAGTTTGATGATTAGAGATGTTTCATTATTTTCCTTAAACAAAAACGATTACTAAAAACATGTGCAAATACTTTTCAAAGAAGTTTGCCCTCGTCTCATCCGAAATAATTCTATATTCATTGCAACTCTTTTTCTGATAGAAGGCCACTGTGTGTGTGTAATAAGTATAGCTGTTCAATAATTGGCATTGAAATCTTTCATACATATGTTATCTTTCGATGTTTTATCCCGAAAGAAGCGTTGTGTACGGTGTTTAGCTGACCACACAAATCCTTATGTACGGTGCATAGTTAAGTTGTTGTACACCGTACACAAACACTTTATTTTCATACTCGTTTATTACCCAAAATATTTCAAGGAATAAGTAATCACAGGTATGTTTATGTTTGTTAACTATTACGTTTGCCCTGTTTTAGGTTTCTTTCAGATAACACATGTAAATGTCCCAACAACTTATCGAAATTGAAAGTTGGTGTTACATTCACAACTATTTGCGCATGTACAAGTTAATTGTTCTTATTAGAATATCAAAGTTGTTTTATGAATAGGAAAAAATCGATGCGAAAATTATTTGGGAACAGGAATTTCAAATGTTGAGAAATGTACATTGAATATTTATTAAGCAAAACAAAGATCTTTGTAACCGTGTAATGTAAAAATAGATCATGCCCGCTTAGTAACTACCTATATCCGCTGTACTGATGATACACGGTGAACTATGCTATACCAATTTTTCAATAATGATTACCTATTGTAAAGAGCATTACAATTATAAATTATTCACAACACTACGGATTTTATACACCAAAGGCATATATTACCTTATTTGGCATTTTTTTTTTGATTTTTGGTTGTACGGCGCATTTGCTTTTTTTTTTATCTTGCCCTTTCAATTATTTCGATTCGAGGCTTACATCTAACTCTGAGTACGCTTAGAACGAAACTTTTTTAATATTGAAATTTAAATGAAATGTTGGATTTTTTTCCTAGCTCCGAAACACAGGACTATGCAGTCTGTTTCAGAAGACCCACTCACAGTAGCTGAAATGATCATAACTGTTTTAACTCCAATCTTTGGCGGTGTTGTGATGATTGAAACCCTAATGACAACAGTTTGTAAAGAGATGGAACGGACACCTACCTGTGATGAAAGCCGCCAAAAGCTGGAAAAGTATAAGAAAGCAATAAATGACTAATCAGTTCTCTTTTCCCCCATTTGTATTATATTTAAATTTAGAAAATGCTATTATTTTATGTTTCCCAAATATATTTATACTGAATCACATAGAGGATACGGTTGGTTTCATTTCTTTTTTATTTTGTGTTGAAATAATACATCTAATTGTATTGTGCCTAATGTTTCCCTTGTTGGTGACTGTAAATGTGTGTAGTAGAATCTATTTTTACAACTGATTCATATGTCGTGTACAAGTTGTGATTTTGTACAGGTTATAACATGAAACAAAATGTTGTACATGTTATAACTTGTATAATGCAAACATACAAGTTATAACATGTACGAAAGTACCTCATACATGTTATAACCTGTACAAAATATTGCTTAAAAATGATTTTAACTTGTACAAAATTTAAGATAAATCTTAATGAAGTGAAATATACATTTAAATTCACCAATGCATAAAGAACAACAATAAAAAGGCCAGAACGTGTCTTTTTCCGTGGAGGACAATGATCACAAAGTTTCAGGAATATATGTTTCATGACTTATATTGGCAAAATGTGTTTTCATATAATTGTATGTTTTATGCAGTTCATCATGGCTTAAATAGGTGTGACACTATTCACTATAAGCTTGCATTTCCTAAATGACAATTACATTAAATACTTGTTCTAGCAACTAAGTTCTTCCAACAGATTTAAGAACAATGCCTAATAACTTTGGGTAATATTCCCCCCTCTCGTTGTATAGCATGCAAGGACTTCAACAATGTCTGATATGCTTACTCTGTAAAAGCAAGAGATAGCTTAAATAGTTTTTCATTGGACCAAACATCATTATCAATGTCTTTGGATCTACTCTTCAACATTTTTGGACTCACTTATGTAAATTTTAAACTCATTTTTTCTATATACTATAAGATCATTGCATGAGGCGAACGACATTTTGATGTTTTAAATATATATCCTCTACTTTAAAAACATGTTTTTGTGGCATTTGGATGTTGTCTGCTCCATGGGCGGGTTGTTATCTTTTTGACATATACCCCATTTGCATTCCCAATTTCATTTCTAGACACATCTATCCTAGATATCCTCTTATGTCTTTTAGTGTCAACTAGAATGAAAGTATTTTACTATTGCTTTTAAAGTGGATACTCCCAATTATAATTCATCAAATAAAGATATGACCCTAGATATACATAACAGGATCATAAGACATGTTCTAAGATATATCATAAGATATGTCCTAAGATATATCTTAAGACAGGTCTTAGGAATGCTTCGTAATACTGACCCCTGGCCATTAACTGTATCAAAAAAGGACAAAACACACTAACATGAAGGAATAATAAAAAAGTAATGAAAATATTATTGAGGTTGCTAACATCTGTTGCGATAATAGAAACATATCCTTATTTTTCGATTTTGTACAAGTTGAAATCATTTTTAAGCAATATTTTATACAGGTTATAACATTTACGAGGTACTTTTGTACATGTTATAACTTGTATTTTTGCATTATACAAGTTATAACATGTACAATATTTTTGTACATGTTATAAAAGAGGAACGAAAGATACAAAAGGGACAGCCAAACTCGTAAATCTAAAACAAACTGACAAAGCCATGGCAAAAAATGAAGAAAACAAACAGAAAAACAATAGTACACATGACACAACATAGAAAACTAAGGAATAAACAACACGAATCCCACCAAAAACTAGGAGTGATCTCAGGTGCTCCGGAAGGGTAAGCAGATCCTGCTCCACATGCGGCACTCGTACACAATCGCAATTTGTACACGACATATACAATGCATAACAAATCAATCCATGTGTTCGTAGATAGTAGATGTTTTTGTGTCCTGTTAAATTGTTCCTTTTAAAAGTTTTGGATTCTCATAAACTCTATGTATAACTTTTGGACTAGTTTGAATCTCGGTCTATTTCTGTAATTTATTCTTACTTACTTTTGTTTTTTTAACCCTGGCGTACATTGCCTATGTAAATTTTAAAATAGTTTGTATGCACATTGAACGACAAATTTATGTGACGTATATAATTTTTCTGACGTCAGACACTCAAATCAATCCATGTGTTCGTAGATAGTAGATGTTTTTGTGTCCTTTTAAATTGTTCCTTTGAAAATTGTTATACGATGATGACTGATGTACCCATATTTTGACTATTTTATTAATTGTGACTGTTTATTTAACGCATCATGTAAATGTAGCGGAATTTGATGAGACTGCTATTAAAGTGAGAGGGTTAGCGCTATAGAACCAGGTTTAATCCACCATTTTCTACATTTGAAAATGCCTGTACCAAGTCAGGAATATGACAGTTCTTGTCAATTCGTTTTTAATGCGTTTTGTTTTTTGATTTTGCCATGTGATTATGGACTTTCCAAATTGATTTTCCTCTGCGTTCAGTATTTTTGTGATTTTACTTTTTACTGTTTTTAAATAAATGATTCTCGACAAATATGATATTTCAAAACAGGTGAATAAACCGAGAGTTATTTATGTTTTTTTTATATTTAACAAATGATTTTTTGAGTTTTTGACTTAACAAATGTTCTTCATAAGTGGATATCTGAATACTCATACGATTTTTGTTGACGGAACCTTTTTCGTAACAGGAATTTCCTGAATCTTTTAATGACAATATAATGTGATACAAAAATTTGCCTTAACCTAAAAACTAATATTTGACCGTAGACAAATGGTAGAACACGTTTGTATACCGATGATAAAGTAAATATGTTTTTTGAGAACGTGAAAATATATTTCATCAATTTTTTAATCCGTCCTGCATAATTTTTATTAAAATGGCATTAAAATTTCTTAAAAGTTTACTTTAACATTGTGAAATGTGTACATTGTAATTTTGATATTAAGTCGTTAATGAATTTTTATATTTATTAATTATGAAAAATACGACAGTCTTACTATGAAGGATTTAAAATTTCGAAAACGAAAGTTATTTTCACCGTATTCCTAAATCTTTCAATGACAATATTAATGTGATACAAAATGTGCCTTTACCTGCAAACTAATTTTTGACCGTAGAAGACGTTTTGTATACCGATTTTTTATTCAACGTTTTTAATTATATTTTTTTGAGATGTGAAAATATATTATTTCCTTTTTAATCCGTCCCGCATAATTCTATTAGATATGCAAAAATATTTATAAAAAGTTTACTTTTACAATTAAATGTAGCCATTGAAATTTTTGATGTTAATAGTTATCAAAGGTATCAGGATTATAATTTAGTACTTTAAGTCGTTAATGAATTGTAAAATTTATCAATTAGGAAAAATACTTACGAACTGTTAAAGGTTTTAAATCTTAGAACATACTCACCACTTCTCGTCCAATGAAAAGTCATTTTGTTGCCCTCTACTTTTCATAGTTCATGGTTTTCCATGCACTATGAAATGCTATACATGAATGACTTTTTATTGTAAGTTAATTATGAAGTGGACTATTAATAGCTGCACTAACGAAGTGTACAATCCCCTAAGGCATTTTCCATGGGAAAATAGCCTACTGATTTAAGATGAAAGTGCAAAGATTAGAATAAAAACATTTTGAATTTTGCAAAATTTCATGCATTTTCTAATGGTACCGTATATAGAATAAAGAAAAATAATTGGGTTAAAATAATACTTATTTGATTTGTTTACCTGACATTTGAGGGATTTTTTTCTCAAGAAAACAATGCCAGACTGCTGATAAATAAAGCAAAGAATTTTTTTTGGATAAACACAAATACATGTGAATTTATCAATAAAAGTAAGCATTTAATGTTGAATGGTCTGAATTTATATATTTATACAGAGAGTTTTATATTTATAAAAAGAAAAGTAAAATTTCAAAAATGGGATTTATATAACATTGTGTTTCTTTTTAAAATAAAAAAATCTCAAGATGTATCAGTATTAAATTTTACCTTAAGCAGAAGAAAAACAATTTATCCATACGGTCCTCACAAATTATGTTCAAGCTTTTTCATTCCATCCATTAAAATGATGATTACCTATGTTTTACATTTAGTTCATTATAAAAAATAGACTCTTATTCAGGTTTGAATATTACAATTGGGAAAGGATAATTTTGTAAGGTCACTCGAAAGTGTGAATATTTTCTAAATTGGTCAGACAATACTTGTAGTGGAGTGACAAATCACGAAAAAGGTGCCTAGTTTACGAGTTTAATGGACCGGCATACCTGCAGGCTGAAAATTATATTTTTGCAAAGCCAATACATTAATCTAACTTTTTTGCCCGGTCGTAGACATTTCGTACGGTGCAATTTTTTTTGAGAGTGAAAAGAAATTGAATTTTCGATTTTAACTTGAAATGCATTCCAAAAACATTTTTTAACATGATTTCATTTTTGTAATCCACAAACTCTTAATTTTGGATTTTATTAAGAGAGTAACTACACATGTATATTATAAAATGAAAATTTGTTCTATTGAACCTTATTTTTAACTTTTTAATCCCCTTTGAAAAATGCATACTCTTTTTTTTTTAATTTGAACGGGGAGAGGTTACAAAACTTGTAATTCATAATTTATCGATATATTATAAAGTTTTTTATGCGAAAAGTAATAAAACTTCATTTTCTATACTTATGAGACCAACTTCAGCTCATTCGGATGAGTATATCTATAAACTATAGATGGTAAGAATACCTTTCACTCAATGGCTAGAGCTGTCTTTCAGTATAAAAATGACACATCCAACGCAAGTTTTAGTTCCATTAAGGTTAAACGTGGAACAGAAAGATCTCTGACGTTGGATGATTCTAATACCAAACTTATGGCACGCTTACCTTACGACTAGCCAAAAGAACGTTATTCCTCCCCCTCCCATGATATGCAGATGCTTATGACAAGATTCTGTCGAGCTTTATTGATTCAAGACTAGATGTTTCTGACATGTCTTGGGTATATATTCCTTCGAATACTGTCGAGACGCAGCATTGATCTTATGAACAAATTGTCCCTTTTTGGACCGGTTTCTACAAAAGATAATCTGAATCAAAATATGAATTTAAGTTTGTAGCCTATGCTCCAGTCATTGACGTCAAACCTAGCGACATGGCAACAGTACATACCACCATGAAACAATGTTTTGATATGTCAAATCGTGCTGGTCAACAATACGCTGTACAAACTTTTGATCAGCAATTATATGCTGTCGCCCGACAGGTGAAATGGTCTATGCCGGATGTGTTTTACTCCCATATAATAAGACTCGGTGGGTATCACGGGCTTTCTTGTTTTATAGCAACAGTTGGTAAGTTATGGGCATCAGCTGGGCTCTGTGACTTACTTGTAGACTCTGGAATTTATGCTTCAAATACAGTTGATCAAATGCTAGTTGGTAAACAGTTTAATCGTGGTGTTTGAGGATTATCATTGGCCTATGAGGCTCTTATGGTTCTTTTGTTTAAGGCATTCTTTAATTGGTGTAGAGATGAAAACCGTATGAAAACGATTCAACCAAATGTGTGGAAGGTGTTCCTTGACTGTCATAGCTCATTGCTGTCCCCAGCACACCACAAAGCACTGAAGATATTGAGGAGTTTTGAAGAACATATATTACCTTTGTTTGAAGAATTCAGAACACATTATTGTAGTATATCACCAACCTTTGCATTTTGGGATATGTTTTTCCTGCAGTTGAAATATTGTTACAGAATATAAGAGCTGAACGGGATGGTTTGTGGCTTTTACATTTGAAATCAGTGTCTGCAATGTTGCCATACTTCTTCATAACTAACCGGACAAACTATGCTAGGTGGACTCCAGCCTACGTTTTGAATATGTTAAATTTACCAGAAACGTTAAGTCCTCCTTTTTGTCAGGTGAGTTTGCAGTCAGACAAAAGCCTGGAACTTTAATGGTTAAGTCTTTTGTCGAAGGTTGCTTTAATGAAGGTGAAACCCGTGTTTTCTACAGTCCTATTTCGAGGTCTCCGCTAAAGACATTTAAAAGAGGGTATGACTAAGACTTCGATACTCAAATGTAAAACAGGTGACTTGGTGAAAGCCCATATTAACCCAGATATGATATTTCGTCGCGCTTTAGCCCTGGCTAATGTTCGAGAAGATGTTACAGTAGTCAAGATCTTGGCATATCCTATTGGTTCAATACTAACATCACTTTTCCACGATGATGGTACCATGCGTAAGTGTTGCAAATCAGATATAATTCACCTACTTGATGAGGAAATCTGCTTTTCCTTCAACCTTCCAAGTTATGACACAGCAAATACAGTTTTGATACGTGATGGTATGGGAATTATTCAATGTATGGATGTCAAGAAATGCAACACATTTGGTGATCTGCTACGAAACTATGTAACAAAGCTTCTGACGTGTTTTTTAAATGCTGGAACAGTGGTCGATGTTTTTGATCGCTAAGATGCAAAACATTCAATCAAAGCAGCGGAAAGATTGCGTCGAACCTTGTCATTTGGAGCTCAAAGGGTTTATCAGTTTATTAAAGGAAGAGCAATGCCAGACTGGAAAAAGTTCCTTTGCAATCCAGAAAATAAACAGTCACTTATCAGATTACTTGGTGAGTATTGCGAACGGTATTTTGGACAGTCTCCTTTAGAGGGAGGTACCGAATTGTGTCTCGCGGGTGTTTTTGAAAACCCATAAGTTGTCAAGAGATTTTCTTGTTATGGCCTGTCAAATTGTACTGACTTATACAGCACACAAGAAGAAGCAGATACACAAATGATTCTTCATTCGGTGTATGCAGATGCCAATATTTTTTCGAATGTTAGAAAAGTCGTATTATTATAAAGTCATCTGACACTGATGTATTAGTGCTCTGTGTCCACTATTTTCCTAAACTTGAAAATAAAGAGGAGATGTGGTTACAAACTCGGTCAGTATCAAATTTGATAGATGGAAGGCGTTTTCTACCTGTTCACGATTTATGTCGCTCACTCGAACCCTCAATCTGTAATTTACTGCCAGCCACACATGCCCTCACAGGATGCGGTACGACTTCTTCTTTTTTTGGTCTCGGAAAGAAGTCTATGTACAAACTTTTGCAGAAAAGTGCAGACAATTTCCAATCCCTTCAAATAGGTTTTTCAACGGGAGATCAGGAATCCGCCATTCATGATGGACGCAAATTTGTTGCTTTGTTATACGATTCGAAGAGGAAATTCAGTGATTTACATGAAGACCTGAAGAAGTTAAGAGTGAAAATTGCCACAACAAAAGATGTGAATCTTGTTAGATTGCCCCCATATGAGGCGTCCTTTTTACAACACATCCTCCGTGCAATGTTACAGACGCAAGTTTGGGTGCATTCACACATTGCAAAACCAGCAACCAGACAGCCCAAAAACTCTGGTTGGCAAGAGGGTAAAAATGGTTTACTACCGATTTTGTTTGAAGGACCTATGACAGCAGAGTTCCTTCAAGACCTTATTTGCACATGCAAGGGTAAAAAGGCTTTGCGATAAAAATTGTGTCTGTAACCAGCAAAATCTAGGTTGTACAACTACTTGTTCGTGTGAAGGTTCTGATAGTTGTAGAAACTATCTTACTCACATTCAAATTAGTGAAGAAGATGACGATGAAAATGGCGTCTGATTGAATCATGTAAAGCTGTATATATTCATGACAATATTTTTAACAAAATGATTACAGTTGGTTTCTTTGTGGTTAATATCACTCCGACTATACGATTTTTTGAACCTGTGTATTTTGTTTGGTTCTTGGTTTTTGTGTATGTTTTGTTTTGCATTTGCAACTGCCCTTTATGACTGACCACTTTTTATTTGTTTTATGGGTTTCATGTATGCATATCTTTCCTGCAATAAGGGAAAGTTTGTTTTTCTATCCGTACAATATGTATTTTTATTGAAGTACACGTAACAATGACGCATTGGAATTAATTGTTTCGATCTCATTCACATACCTTTGGTGAAATATTTGCCACTGACAAATGGCATATACCATACCAGAAGCATAATTTACCCTCTTTTAATTTGAAAAAAGGTATAAATCAGAAATATATCGTAAACTGTATATGTGAAGAAAAAAATACCAATTAAAGGTCATAAACATGTTTATCGTGTGTGTAAATATTGTTGCTGGTCTGAATTTTCTTATAAATCGCCTTTTTTTTTTTTTTTTTTTTTTTTTTTTTTTTTGGATAGTGATTTTTTACAGTTTATTGCATCATTTAAGAATTAAACTTTGTTTATTAAAGCAAATGTGATATTTTTTTTTGATTGTTCATAACCCCGTGTGAAATAAATGTACTTCGGTGAAAAAATCGACCACTGCACTTTAACCCCAAATTAAAAAAAAATGCACCATATTTCGATTCTACGACCAGGCAAACATTAAACTTTAATCATTTCTCTATCCAAAAATGTATAATTTAGTCTGCAGGTAGGGTGGTCCATAAAAGTTGAAAATTCATCGACTTTGTCACTCCACTATTGGTCATGTTTTATGAAGATTTAAGCCCTCGGCTTCGCCTTGGGCTTAAATCTTCATAAAACATGACCAAGTATTGTCTTACCTATAATTAATAACTAAAAGTTGTGTGGCTATCTTACTTACGAATTGTAAAAGGTTTTAAATCATAATAACAAAAACTTTTTTGGCTGTAATCCCAAAAACTTTAAATGACAATATTAATGTGATACAAAAATGTCCCTTTACTTGCGAGCTATTTGTTGACCTGTACAAGACGTTTGTATACCGATGATAAAGTAAATATGTTTTTTGTTTTAACTTTTTTGAGAATGTGAATATATGTTACTACCTTTTTAATCCGTCCAGCATAATTTTGTTAGAATGGCATTAATATTTTTAAAAATTTACAGTACAATTTGAAATGTTTACATTGTATTGTTGAAAATTTCTTGTGAACAAAATTTCAACCATTTACCGTGTCCCAAAAATATGGGCACTTTTATGTTGCCACACTTTCCACGTCAAAATTGCTAAAAAAAATAACGCTGTGAATTGATACATAGAAAATTAAATACATTTTAAAATCAAATTAGAGATTTACATTTAAAACTGAATCATTCATCTAGGTGCTAACAGAAGTTTCAATTTGAAGTAACACCAAACCGTATCGAGAACGTAACATGTGAATATTTAACATAACAAGCCAGAATTTGCGTTTACTGTCCGAATTCCATCGTGGATGTCGAACATGTACTTTAATTTTGCCCGCTGTATTAAGATATAAGAGACAACAATTTAAATAATCCAAATGTTTACGTTTTTTACTATTTTCCCAGTCAAGATAAGCTATCTGTGATTCTAGGTGGTGTAAACAATATCCGTTTGTGTGCCAAAACCTGCAGAGACATTAAAGATATTTTAATATAAACATAAGGTTAAAAATGTTATATCATTCTCTCTACTTTTTATGGTTTTAGATGTTCCCTGTAGTTTTTTCTCAATGTGTGAGGGATAGACACATTTTATATGAATGGTTTTTAATAATGTGTTTTTTGTTTAAATCTATATTTGAGGTGTTTGTTTGTAAAGTCTGAGCCGTTGATGCACTATTGTATTGTATTGTATTGACGAAATTGAACGATAAAATATGTCAAATGGCATGCTATTTTACATTTTTATAAACTTTATCGGAATGATGTGGCATTAAATTACACACGTACACATTGTGCTAAGATATCTTTCAATCTAACGAATACTGTGAAATATCTTTGTCTGTTTAATCCAGAAACAAACTCTTATAGTTTATGTTATTAATTTACAGTCTAAATTGTTTGAATTTATACATTCAATATACATATTCCAAAACATCAGGTCATTTTTTTCAATAAATGTGTGCTATTGTTACCACCCTTATTTATCAATACAATTTTCTACGTGTCATGTTGAATTAATTTAGGGACCGTTCAATATTTATCAGATGGATGGGCCGGTGCATTCTTCATATTGATTCATTAAAAAAGTGATTGCCCATCCTTTTAAATTCTGAAAAAAGTCCTCGCCCATCTAAAAAAATCTGTAAAAAAGTCCTTGCCCATCTAAAGCTTAAAACAATAAAAAAATGTTGAAGTTCTTTTTCTAATTGAAAGTTTGCAAATTTATGTCTTGAAATCCAAAAATAGACTTTGGTGTAAATACAAAATTTAAAATGTGCTAGTTCATTCCATTTATATATTAATATTTTTGTGTGTATCAGAACCATACATTTTATTGTTTTTAAAACCAGTGTGCGTATACATGTATATACTTGATTTTATATGTGCAGCCTCAGATACAATGTTGATTTAAAATAAAGGAAATAATTTAAACTAAGGGGCAATAACTCTTGGACTAGTAAAATATTATGATATGCTGAATTACTAATTATTGACTTAATAACACAGCATTTTAAATATAGTTCAAATACCAATGTCCCTTTATCTAATCTACTTGTCAAAAAAGAAATTATGGTCTTTTTAAGAAATTTAGGCAGCCATGCTTTTGACTTTGATGCACCTTTTTTCACCAATTAAATAATTCCGTAAATTTGATGACTATCCAATGATTGAGCCTAAACTGAAAATTTAAGCTTTTTTTAATCTTTTTATTAAATCCATAAGAATTACACCAATTAACCAAACTACCAAAACAACCTGGTATTCTTTAAGATCAATATATAAATGAAATAGCTATAGAGTTTTATGGAAATCCATGTTAATTTGAAACAGTTATAAAACAAATTAAAGATGACTATCTGGATTTAGCCTAAACTGAAAATTTTAGCTTTTTTAACCTTTCTATTAAATCCATAGAATGCCAGCAATTTAACAAACTATCAAACAACCTGGTATTCTGTAAGATCAATATATAAATGAAATACTTGTAGAGTTTTATGAAAAGGCCAGTTGATTTGAAAAAGTTATAAAAAAATTTAAAGATGACTATCTGGATTTAGCCAAAACTAAAAAAAATAGTTTTTTTTTACTATTTAGTAAATCCATAGAATGACTGCAATTCACCAAACTACCAAACAACCTGGTATTCTGTAAGATCAATGTATAAATGAAATAGTTGTAGATTTGTTTGAAAATCCATGTTGGTTTGAAAAAGTTAGGACAACAATTAAAGATGACTATCTGGATTTAGCCAAAACTGATAATTTTAGCTCTTTTTTAACCTAAGTATTTATTAAATCCATAGAATGGCAGCAATTCACTTAACTACCAAACAACCTGGTATTCTGTAAGATCAATATATAAATAAATTTTCATGAAAATCCTTGTTGATTTGAAAAAGGTTGTAAAAAAATTTAAAGATGACTATCTTGATTTGGTCCAAACTGAAATTATTGTTGAGACCATGTCCCTTCTGTTTTTTGTGCCTGCAAAAGAAATTTCTTACACACCGATTAAATTGAGAGCATTTTTTCCCAATAAAATAAGTTCCAGCCGATCCACTATATATATCAAAAAAAGTTCTTGTCCATCCAAATATATCCACAAAAAAAGTGCTTGCCCCGCCCCATTTTGCACCGGCCCATCCATCTGATAAATATTGAACGGTCCCTTAAAAATGTAATAAAGTGATTTTAACATCTACTGAAGGTCATCTGTTTTTAACCACATAGTTATTCAATACTTTCATTTGTCTAGGACACAACGGTTTTACTGCGGTCTTATGTTTGTGAAGTGTTACAGCCAGTTGCAGTTTTACGGACGGTCGAATTGTGATTAACTTGAAGTGTTTATTATCAACTGTGTTTTCATTGTAAGTTGTTGGTCTTATATAGCTACGGTTTCGTCTGTAACGCCTGCCATCTGATGTTGTTACTACATAGGAGCGAGGAGTGTGGTGTTTTTGAATTATTTTTCCTGCTTTTCATTTTCCATCTGTGTACATTACAATAGATTATCCATGTTTAAGCTGTTTCAATTCGGGTCCACAATGTTTATCAAAGTTGATTTTGGCTTTTCTTTGGCGAATTTCGAGTTTTTGTTTTATAATTTCACTGTTGTTGACGTTTTGTGGCATCGAAAGCGGTAATGATGTAGGTAGTAATGTTTTAATCTCCGAATTGTGCTGGCGAAAGAGCAAGGTCCATCGGTGTGTTTCGATAGTCTAAAAGAGGTTTGTTCGGATCCTTCGATTTCATAATTAGCTTCTTGATGGTTTGAATACTTCTTTCTGATTGTCCATTCGACTGAGCATAGCTGCTTATGGTATGTTTAAATCCATATTCGTAGCAAATCTTTTAAATTCTAATGAAGAAAACTGAGGACCATTGTCGGAAACTAATTCATCAATATATCTAAATTTTTACATAAATCCTTTTAAATAATCAATGGTGTTTTTGCTAGTTTCATTGAAAAGTTTCATAACTTCTAGCTACTTTGAGTAGTAGTCTACTACTAATAGATAATGTTGTTTTTGGTATTCAAAAAAGTCGGTAGCAACTTTTGACTAACTCTGTCCTCGATGTCTTTTCTCATGCCGATCCAGAAAAGTACATCACGTGAACGGCCTTTTCATTTTACGATTCCAAGATAAGATTCGTGTTTTTGTCCAACATTTCATTTTGTAGCGCTTTTGGTACAATTGCTTTGTTTGACTTGTACAATAGTCCATCGACGACTGAAAGTTCATCACGGTAAGTCCAATATTGCCTTAAAGCGTGTTTAAATTCAGATTTTTCATTTGGCCATCCATCAAATATGACATCTGGTTATTCTTGAAGGTGCTCATCAACTGCAGTTTCCTTTTGAAATTTAGCATACATTTCAGGTGCAATTGGGAAGTATGATATCAAATGAATGTCTTTCACATGTAAGTCAGGTACTAATACTTCCTTTGTTTCTGTTAGAAACGATCTACTGAGATGATCTGCTAGATACATCTCTTTGTCTGGTTTATAGTCAACTTTAAGATCATACTTATTTTATGCTATTGAAAGTCTCTGCAATCTAGGCGGTGTTTGTTGACGCAGTTTCAGGAAGATTATTACGCATCTAAACTAGCATCTACACTGAGTGTAAGCGGTTTTTTCGGATTGTAGTTTTGAATATAAACTCATCATTTACTCATCATAGATACCAGGACTAAATTTTATATTATACGCCAGACGCGCGTTTCGTCTTCAAATGACTCAGCAGAGACGCTGAAATCCAAATAAATTTTATAAAAAAAAGAAGCCAAATAAAGTACGCAGTTGAAAAGCATTGAGATCCAACATTCCTAAAAGTGTTGTACAGCTAAGGTAATGTATGCCTGAGGTAGAAAAGCGTTGGTGCCATTTCTTTCATCTTCTGACAGCTAGTTTCTTGTTTATCATCCCAGCTGTGTTTTTCTCTAATAGTGTTCTTAATGGTGCACTGACTGACGACATTTTTGGCATAAACTTGCCAAGATCCTGAATAAAACCCATGAAGGTTTACAGATCCTTGAAGCTCTCCGGTTTTGAAATTTTATTGACTGCTCGGATTTTTTTCTGGGTCTGGTTTCAAACCTCCACTTGTTAGACGGTGTCAAACGTATGTTACTTCAGGTTTGTTGATTTCGCATTTTCCGGCACTGAGTTTTAAGTTGTTTTATCTTTTAGAACCTGTTTAAGACGCATGTCATGTTTTTTCCGTCTGATCCCCTAATAAGAATGTCATCAATAATCGCGTTTGCTCCTTCTATGTCGGATACCATTTCAGACACAATTTATTGGAATACTTCCGATGCTGAATTTGTTCCAAAAGGTAAGCGAGCAAATTTATACGTCTAAATGGTGTGTTAAATGTGCATAGATTTGATCTATGTTCGTCTAGTTAAATATGCCAAAATCCACTGGTGGCATACAGTTTATTGAAGACCTTAGCGGTCGGCATTTGCTGGATAACTTCTTCTACTGTTTGTAACGGATAATGTTGCCTTGTTTCAATGCAGATTCGAGTTTTGCCGTTTGGTTTAATGACAGTAACCATTGAGTTGACCCATTGTGTAGGTTCTTGCTGTTTGAAGATTACTTCAATGTCCTTCATACAAGTTCAGCTTTGACTATGGTTATATAACGCTGTGCGTGTACAACTGGCGCTACAATTGTGTTGATACGTATCTTATGTGTTCCAGATAGACATCATAGGCCTGTGAATTAATTTTCATACTGTTTGTACCATATTTTCTGGTAAATTTTGTTTGGTCATTTCTTGCGGGTTGCTTGTGTTAGTGATTGAATGTATGCGCTTTAAGAGTTTCATCGCTTCGCACGTTTTGGCACTTATGACAGATTGTACATTACGGTCTACATTGTGAAATTTCACGGCATGACCTCGGCATTTATAACTACACCTAAGATTGATCACTCCAACAGTATCAATGATGTGTCCTGAGTATGAAAGAAGTGGTGATGATAGGATGCGAACAAATGGTTTTCAATTTTTGTAAGGAACGTACGTTGTACTTTGCAATTGTGTCTAGTTGAAAGTTAACTGGTACGTCGTTGACATTGATTGTTTCGGTTCATTCCTCGGTATTTAATTCTAAATTATTAGTTGTAACAACAAAACGTTCATCGTCATCAGAATATGTCTAAAGTGAGCATTTTCGTTGTTAATTTGTTTGATGACAGGCAGACGGACGCAAAGTGGTTGTATTATGGCATTTGTTACACTGTTTCCCGAATGCAGGACATTTTCTACGCTCATATTTACCTCCTCAGTTTTTACATATGTTTGCAAAATTGAGTGATTGACCCTTGTTATTCTGAGGTGATCCCCTTTGTGTCGTGTATTGCTTTAAATACTTTTTACCTGATGATCTTTGTTTGTTTAACATGCTTATTGTTTTATCTTCGCTTTCCACTGTTTTAAATTAAGCCTTTAAAGTTCTAGCGAAATTTATAGCCTTTTCTAACGAGAGCTCGGACCCTTTGAGACGAAAATGCAGTTTAGGCATAATACAATATTTGTAATTTATCGTTAAGTTGTAATCTATAAAACATTATATTGTTTGATACGAATCACAAGTTAACACATCAAATGCTGATGATAAAAGGAAGTGACCACAATGCACTTACACGTGAACTCGTGCTGACCCGCAAGGCCATTGACCAATAAGAAAGATGATATCCAATCATGCATTGGTCATAAAAGAAATTTCTCTGCACGTGAAAACAAGTTATCTAATTTCAACAATTTATCGTTTAATTAAGTAGGACACTCTGACCCTTTGACCAGACTAGAGACATTATACATTTACAGTAAAAAAAGCTCACTCTTTTATTTAAGTCGGTTAGTAATAACCAATTAAACAGAATTATCTTCTCTGCTGTCTTAAATTATTTTATTCCGCTTAATTTTCAATTAGCAAATAAAACTGTTTTTAAGACAGACAGCTAGATACCATAAACATACTACGTATACACAAGCCAGAGTCTGAGCTTGATTTGCTGTATGATATAAAAACTAAACTGACGAAAAAAGGTCATTTATTCAAAATCATAAAATGCAAAAAATACATTTTGTAAATAAAACATTTGACATAAAAGTTCATATTTAAAATGAAATAATAATACATAATTACTACGAAATTACATCAACTAATATCATGTCAATTGAATAAATGACAAAGAATAGCAAAGGTGGGGAGAAAAACCTGCCACAAATCCACTCTTTGGCTGAAAGAGTGGATCTGAAATCCACTCTAAGGCTAAAAGAGTGGATCCCCCACCCGAGGACTCTGGCGACGTGAATATAATTATATATGACTTGGGAAAAAAAATACATTCACATACATGTACACCAAACACATATCACTTTATTATGTAAAACGTTTCCACATTTAGCAGAAATATTAAAAGATCCTATTTTCATATACCAAGATATTACTTTAAAATTATCTCTTACTGGTAAAAATGATAAAAAGGTGTAAATCTTATTACGACCAGGATCACAGCAATTAAATTACAATAGAATCGCAGTTACAATGTAAGTATGATTCAGAATTCATATTTCTACTTACATCCAGACATTTAAATATAGAATCCTTTATATATTTTAGTACAGACAATTAGTACTTTGATTAACCAAAACAATATCTTTAATTTTAAAAATTCAAACAAAACTAAAGTATATTTTTACAAAGCCCTGGATCCTTCCTAAATACGAAGTTTTATATCTGACCATTTCTGTAAGGGATCATGAGCAAAGGATTCCCAAACTACACTTGACATTTTTCCATTGAAAATGTATAAATATAAAAAAGAATATGTGGTATGATTGCCAATGAGACAGTTCACCACAAGAGACCAAAATGACACGGAAATTAACGACTATAGGTCATCGCACTGCCTTTAACAATGAGCAAAGCCTATATTGCATAGTCAGCTATTTAAGACCCCAAAATGACCATGTAAAACAATTCAAACAAGAAAACTAACGGCCGTATTTATATAAAAAAAAAATTAAAAAAAATAAAAATTAAAAAATTAGCAAAAAACTTAAATGTAACACATAAGCAAACGACAACCACTGAACTACAGGCTCCTAACTTGGGAAAGGCACATACATACATAATATGGCGGGGGGAATTCCATAGGGTAAACATTTTTAAATTGAAATTAGTAAATAAGTATTTAGTGTAAACCTTGTTTAACTCTCATTTATTTTTGTTGTTATCCGAATTGATATGAGACTATAGAAATAATTTTCGTAACTCATGATACGGTAAAAGGGAAAGTTTTAGTCACAATTTTTTAAATATACAGCTTTTTAGAAATTTAATGACTGGTGAACATCACCATTCAATATTAATAGTAATAATTTATATCGATAACACCACTATTAAAAAGGAGGAATACACCAAACTTACTTCAACCTAACATAAAATAAATTCATTCCTTCCTGGCATGATACAGAACTTATTTTAACAAACTGTTATTGCAATGCAATACATTTAAAAGGTTTATATTGTATCGTAGTAAATAAAGTTGTAAAATGAATAATATATTATTCCAGCTTTAAGTGATGTTTCATTTAATTTTTTGTACCTTAATTGTGATAAAAGTGAAAAGATGTAAGTTTTAACCGAATAAATATTTATAGCTTTTGACACATACTATAAACATTTAACCAAAAGAAAAAAAAACAATTTAGTTAATAACCAGTTTAGTTAAATATAAAAACTTTGGTTTGTGATGGATTTATCTCTAAAGACAATAGCATTTAGACAACATTGGAATAAACCATTAAGTCGTTTTATATATATAATTTGAATAATTAGTATGAATAAGCACGGCAACATTAAAAGCCATAACATGATTTACGAATTATTCATGTATACATCCAAATGTACAGGAAATTAAACCGAGCCTACCGAATGATCCCATTGACATTCGAACAATGTGTAAAGACAGCATGAGGAGGGCGGCAATAAAGACATACATTGTATGAAATAAAGATCACAAACGTTTTAGCAGGCTATACTGACCCAAACAAGATACATTGAAATTATGTGAAATAAAGATAAAAACCGTTTTGGCAGGCAATGCTGACCCAAAACAAGACAGTTGTAACTATATGAAATTAAAATCATAAAACGTTTTGGCAGGCAATGCTGACCCAAAACAAGACAGTTGAAATTATATGAAATAAAATCCTAAAACGTTTTGGCAGGCAATGCTGACCCAAAACAAGACAGTTGTAATTATATGAAATAAAATCATAAAACGTTTTGGCAGGCAATGCTGGCCCAAAACAAGACAGTTGTAATTATAAGAAATAAAAATCATAAAACGTTTTACAGGCAATGCTGACCCAAAAGAAGACAGTTGTAATTATAAGAAATAAAAATCATAAAATGTTTTGGCAGGCAATGCTGACCCAAAACAAGACAGTTGTAATTATATGAAATAAAGATAATAAACGTTTTGGCAGGCAATGCTGACCCAAAACAAGACAGTTGTAATTTATGAAATAAAGATAATAAACGTTTTGGCAGGCAAAGCTGACCCAAAACAAGACAGTTGTGATGGTATGAAATAAAGATCATAATGTTTTGTCAGGTAATACTGACCCGCAACAGGTGAAGTATAAAGTTCTGATACTAAATTTATTCTTTTTAGCTGTTAAATTCTATAAACGTATTTGACTTCAATCCTTGAATCACGGATACTATTAGGACCATTCCATCCATGAACTGCGGTAGAAGTCTTTGTTTGTTTTATTTTCCTTCCTCTAAAACTAAGTGCTGTATTTAAGTAACGAGAGTCCTGGACAATTAACGACATAGTCAACTTTAAAGAGATGGTGGAATAACATTAGGTGCTTTGAGCTTTCATCGTAACTAGGGTCCAGTTGTGTATCAAAATGCTGATCGAAGTCGTATTTTGTAAATTTGTATTTATAAAACAGTCAATTAGGCTTTGGTTAGACAATGTTGATACGACTCGCACTTCTGGATCAAAATTCTAATCTCGAAATTAGGTATGTGTCCTTAATGTCAGTGAAACAGCAACCCATCAATATTCGTATGTTCGTATTATCGGCCTTATGGCATACCGCTGGCAAAAGAAAGTATATGGAAGTTGTTGATATCACGCTTTATTGCACACGTCCTTAAATGGGGAAAGTTCTTTCGTAGATGAATGCCATTCTTAGCGCTCTTCGTCCATAGTCAAGGCATGAAAATAAACAAACAAAAAAAGAATATAAAATAATGGATAAAATTAAATTCTCATTAAAAACAAATTTGGTCTTACTCAAGGACCACAAACATAACGCATGTTAAGGAATAATATGCGATAATTAAATTATCAAAGTTTCTCTTCTTTAATAATCAACCATTAAACAGAAAAGATGTTTTTATCATGTATTAAATGAAGAGTATGAACTTTAAAATATCATCAGTATATATCTATATATGGCTTGTCCAATGTTATTTTTATTAACAAATCTAGTATATAGAAAAAAGCAAACGACCTTAGAGTGCATAAGTATCGGCATAAAAATTATCAATTACGTTCATCGCAACCCAAACTATATCATTTACATGAATTATACTAGTAAAGATAAATAAAATAATATAATAAAAACATGTATTACAAACTGACAAACATGTAAATCTGACTACATGAATCAAAATACTGGCAATTTTGTATGTAGTTAAAGAATTGATTACAAAATTAATTTATTCCAAACCAATCACCATGACGAAAAAATAATTAAATGTAGTTTAGCATGAGTTTCATGGTGAAGCATAAAACAATACAGAGATCATAGACCAAGCTACTACGACCTCTGCAAAAATAAAACATGCGTTTCATGACGAAGCATAAAACAAAACCCACTACATATTAACTTTACAAAAACAAATACACAGAGGTCATAGACCAAGCTACTACGACCTCTGAAAAAGTAGTATGAGTTTCATGACGAAGCATAAAACAATACAGAGATCATAGACCAAGCTACTACGACCTCTGCAAAACCGAAGCAGCATGAGTTTCATGACGAAGCATAAAACAATACCCACTACATACTACAATATTTGCAAAAGTAAATACACAGAGGTCATAGACCAAGCTACCACAACCTCTGAGAAAAATAATACACAGAGGACATAAGTACAAGCAACCACGCCCTCTGCGAAAATTTAAATATCGTCCACATTACCCAAAACAGGCAAAGACAGGTAAATTGGTTCGTAATAAATAAGCATTGGGATGCGATAAACATATAGGTAAGAGACATATCCTTTTTATACCGATCACATAAAGCAAACAAGGTACACTTGCATAAATTTAAATATTAACAATTATAGCGATTAGGCTAACTTGCAAAATTATAATAAGCTCAAACCAAACTGCCGTGACGAGATTTACGAAAGTAGCACGAGTTTCGTGACATAGCATAAAACAATGAACTCTGCATAAAACATAATGAAAAAGCACATACACAGAGGTCATAAGGTCAAGCAGTCAAGCTCACTGCACCAATTGAAATAACTCCAACCTTACCCAAACAAGTAAGTCAAATGGGTTTGTAACACAATAGCTTAGCATTAATACTTAAACTGTCTTGCTCTTTCATATAAGAGTAATTAAAATGTATGGAACCGTTAATAACATCATATAAATTATAAGTGTATAACTTTGCATTCTATCATGTATGGTATCATTATCGTTATGCAATAATCCAATTTTTAATTGTAGTAAAATTTAAACGAATCATGTATCTTACAAATACATAAGGCGGATATACGTTCTGTAAACATTATGATGCTGTAAAGGATGCAGTAACTTGTAAAATTACAATCAGGTTAATCATCAGATAAATGATAAATAATTACATTTTGATCGCAAACGCATAGTGTCGCCACCCACATGAAAATCAAATTGACCCAATATCTCTTTGACAAAGAAATGAAATTGACCAACTGGTCATGTTTGGCATAAATCTAAATAGTGAGTTTTATCCGAATGAAAGGATGGTTAAAAAAAATAACTGTACGTTTGTTCAAAATGTAAGCATAGAATAGCTTAAAAATAAAAGTATAGTTCGATTTTACCTGAAATAGCTAAAATGAAATCACTCCAGTCCAAAATTATCCATAAAATAAAATTTTGAACATATTGTTTGATAAGAATCACAAGTTAACACATCAAATGCTGATGATAAAAGGAAGTGACCACAATGCACTTACACGTGAACTCGTGCTGACCCGCAAGGCCATTGACCAATAAGAAAGATGATATCCAATCATGCATTGGTCATAAAAGAAATTTCTCTGCACGTGAAAACAAGTTATCTAATTTCAACAATTTATCGTTTAATTAAGTAGGACACTCTGACCCTTTGACCAGACTAGAGACATTATACATTTACAGTAATAAAAGCTCACTCTTTTATTTAAGTCGGTTAGTAATAACCAATTAAACAGAATTATCTTCTCTGCTGTCTTAAATTATTTTATTCCGCTTAATTTTCAATTAGCAAATAAAACTGGTTATCCGTTTAAACAATGCGTTAACGAAAATACATATAAAATCATTCTTTTATCCTTGGTTGTTATGAGACGGGTTAAATGTTGCTAGGCTGCTATCTTCGAGGTTCTATCTTAAAGGCCAAGTTCGGATGGATATCTAGAGTAGATAGAATTGACATGGTCATATATAACACCTGTTATGATTGGATATAGCTTTCCCGCCATTAGAACTCAATGAGCCCTGGGTTGTGGCAGGGTTACTAGAGATCGACTCGATATCCCGGATGTTATGACGTCGATCCAATCAAATTTGAATGTTAACATATTCAGAGTAGGGGCCGTGTATTTCCGGTAATCTAGAGTCCTTACTCTTCAAAATTATTTACCGTTCATATGGAACTAGAGTCAGTACTCGAGTTCCATCCGAACTTGGCCAAAGACACCGATTCATTATGCAAGTTCGCTCATTTGTTGTTTGGCAGTTGAAGGAGAAACATCGGAAAGTAAATACCAGCAAATAAGAAGTTTGTAAACCTAGTTTGAGTTAAAAGCTTATGGATTTGAACCAAGGGTTTTTAATGTCTTTACGATTGTTTCAAGCTACCGGGTTGTTCCGATATTGTAATTTCCCACGGGAATGGTCGCAGTCCCTCGAACAGGTGGTTTGTAATAGTGTGTTGAAGTTGGTGCTCCGGAGACTCAGTCTTACAATCATTAGAAGCTACCGGGTTTTTCCAACACTGTAGTTTTCCTCGAGACTGGTCGCAGTCCCTCGAACAGGTAATTATTAATAGTCTGTAGACTTCAGTGCTCCGGAGACTAGATGTTTAAAGACTAGTTTTCTCAGGAGCTAGGTGCTGCAGATACTATTCGTTTCAGGACTAGGTGTCTCAGAGGCTTGGTGTCTAGGAACTAGGTGTTTAAGGAACCTATGGATTTGAAGTTTGTTTGTATTTTATAGTTTTTGAACGGTTATAATCAGTTGGAACCTCGGAGTCGGTTAAAGGATTAAGGATAAATGGAGGTTATAGTTTTAGAATTCTTTTTGATACAAAATTAATTGTGTTAATTTCGATATCATTGTTCCTTCATTAAGTTTCAGAGCTTAAATGTTACTTACTTAAAGATACTTAAAGATGTTTTCCGGTACAGGATCCTCACGGCTCCTCTTCACCAGACTCATATATTAGGTCATTATTATTACTGTTGGTCTTGTAGTTTAAAAAAAAAAGCCTCCAAGTTGTAGTTAGGTTTTTGAGTTAATTAAAGATTGAAATTGGAGTATCTCAGATTCTGTGAAAACGGATACGAACATAAAGTTTATAAGCCAAACACGTTACACCTTCAGTTATATTTTTTCCCCGAACTTTGTGGTCTTTAGTTCCAAAAATTATAGCATCACGTACTATTTCTCTAGTCAAAATTTCTTGGAGTTTTATTGAAAGTATATTAGACTTTTTTAATTTTGGACCTTCTATTAAGCATTGGATCGCTACTTTTTATACCAAAATTCAATCTGCAGTAACTCAAAATTGACATTTCTCAGATTGTTTTATGATTTAGAGGGGCTGCCGACAAGGGGATCCCCTATCACCTTATATATTTTTACTTTGTGCAGAAATACTTGGTATACTTGTACGAAATAATGACAAAGTTAAAGGAATCACTGTAGATGACTCAGAGTATCTCATCTCACAATATGCAGATGATACCTCTCTTATATTTGATGGATCACCTGAATCTTTGGATGCATCTCTCCGTACTCTAGATAAATATGCAGATTTATCAGGTCTTTCTCAGTGGATATTAGTGAAATTGAAAATTTAAACTATAACCCCAGGTTGAAAGAAATTGAAAACATTATAAAAACTTGGATTAACAAATATTCTAACCAATTGGAAAAATAATAGTGATAAAAACACTTATAATATCAAAATTAAACCATCTATTCCTGTCCATACCAAGTCCAAATAGCACAAAGCTTAAAAACATTTTACTTCAAAAATATTTTCCTTTATTTAGGATAACAAACCAAATAAAGTCAATAGAGACACTTTATCCAAACCGCTCTGTTTAGGAGGACTAAAAATGCTAAATATTGAACACTACATAAAAGGTCATATATTAACCTGAATAAGACAAATTAATAGAAATAATTCAAAACTAGTAAAACTATTCTTCTTTTCAGAAAAAATGATTTTTTTTGGAAATGCAATTATTTGGTCCTTACAAAAAGTTGAATAATCCATTTTGGAAAGAAGTATTTGATGCTAAGCAAGATCTTCAAAATGTACAAAATAACTGTCAAATTAAAACATGCCCTTTATGGAAGAATGATGGAATAAAGATTGGTAACCAATCAGTATTATATAAAGATTGGACAAAAAAAGGGGTTTGGCTGATCAATGACTTGTTACAGTAAGATGGAAATTTTATGACTTTTGATCACTTCAATAATGTATACAATATTTAAACTAATTTTCTCACATATCAAGGTCTAATTTCGTCATTAAAAAAGTATTTAAATGAATATCAAATATGTCCAAATGACTTAAAAGGAGAAAACGGTCCAGTTTTGCCCTCAGTGTTAAAGGTTTATTTTAATCCCAGAAAATTTCAAAAGATATGTATAACATTTTGAATGGTAAAAAGTCAAATCCTAAACAAAACTGGGAACGAAAATGGTAATTAATTCTTAATGCAAACTTCATTTGGAAAAATATCCATGTATTGCCCTTAAATATTACAAAAAAATAAAAATTGCAGTGGTCTCAATACAAAATAATACATCGAATTTAAAGCACGAATGAACTTCTCCTTGAAATAAAAATTAAAGATACAAATATGTGTAGTTTTGGTTGCGGATGGGTCGAAACAATAGAACATATATTCTGGACGTGTCTATATATATCTAAATTATGGGAAGACCTTAATTCCTGGATATTTGAGAAGACAGAACTAATTTTAAATATTGATTTGGTTTTTTTTGGACTTTTAATGAAAACGGATAAAAATGACACAAGAAACATAACTCAGTAGTGCAGAAAACTGCTGGAACCCCTGGACTCCTCTACTATCATAACAACAAAAAACCAATAGATTCCACATATAAGGAATATATTTCATATCCAAACAGCCCCTGTCTTGAAATCATTATTTGCAATGTATCAAACTAAAACAGCTGTGTCTATTAAATATATTAGATATCTTCTTTTTAGTGTATATAACTATTATGCATACAAATGTGTGTAACTTATTATGTTCATGTGAAAATAAGAAAAAAAAGGTAATTAATATAGAATACATTATATATATACATATTGTTTCAAAACCTGTGCATTTGTTATACAGATAATTATGTTTGAAAATCTCAATATTAACTTCTTTCTTTGTTGAAATTACTGACATGGTAATTTGTTTTTAATTTTCTTTTTTTCTAATATTGAAAATTGAATGTAAAATACTAACAAATACTAACAGCTGTATAAATATGATATTTACTAATGTTAACGAGGTCGGGATAAGGTACCGGTACTTGATGTTTTCAACTAACAAATGTACAGATTTCAATAAAATATGATAAATTAATTTTTTTTTGAAAAAACACTTTGTGTATGGTGGAAAGACCTTCATTGTTTTCTGAACAATTGGTTTTTAATTATTATTCTTTCCGCCAAGTTTTAACGACATTTCCCCCAAAAAGTACGTGACATATTAAAAGGATATTAGATATCTAGTATCGTTTGACAAAGAGATATCTTGTGGCTAGGGCAGGACCCCATAACATTTCTTTTATACCGGTTATCACCCTAACACTGAAAACCTTGGTATTACTCCATAACCATAAAAGGTAGAAACAAAACAAAAGGTGAACAGACCATGATTTTTCTTTACATACAAATCGAAAAGATTCAACGACTCATTAGTAGGGTTATGCCCCTTTGAAAAAAATAACCGATGTTGGGTGGCCACTAAAACTAAGAAACCGTAAGTTGTAGCCACCTAGGTTCTACGACAATGATCATGAGTTAACGTGACCACGAAGGTCATGACATCGATTTTTACCTTAACTTGTTATCGAATTTACTCAAAAAACATAAAAGATGGCTGATTAAATGTAGTGGGAAAATGTGTGTCTTGATGAGATCTACATTTGTTATTTCGGGTCCAACTTTTATGGTTCTAACTGTGTTTCGGGGTCCGAAATGATGATGTGTTTGCTAATAACTCAAAATAAGCAAGGGATAGAACGAAACTTAACTGCAAAATTGTTCAACATAATGAGATCTACAAAGTTAGGTCAAGATCAGAGATCAAAGTTCCTAGCAACGACATAAAACTCGTTACTACCAATATGGTTTTGAATTTAGAAGCCTATGAATAATATAATGTGAAATTTGTTATACTGGAAATGACAATTTCGTCACTAGCAACAACATATAAGTCCTTAGCAGTCACTTACTTTTTTTTTTTTTTTTTTAACTTTAAACACTATGAATAGTACATGTGACATTTTTTTCCTTAGGAATTATTTGTGTCCACTTATTATGAACATTAAAGTCCTTCGTTACTATATATTTTTTAACAAATAAGGCTACCAATAAAAGAAAAAAAGGAAAGACCTTTTAATTGTTCATGAACAATTGACTTTTTAATTGTTTCTTCTTTTATTACGTTTGACAAACTATAACAAACGGCACACAACGTTTCCAAAACTTTGACTAGAAAGAAATGCACTCATAAAAATAATGTGAAGGTGAACAATTGAAGGTCTTTCCTCACAAAAAGAAACTAGTTAATTTATACAAATGCGATACATAGCGGTTTCGAAATACTTTTGAGTGAAATAAGGGAGATTTTAGCTACTTCCGGTGAAGTTAATGTCACATCCGGTCTCATATGATATCTTCTTTCACACTGTTTCCAAAAATATATAGTTTCTATATACTTTCACCTGTAAACAAGGAGATAACCGGCAATTTCCGGTTTATCGAAAGTCACCTATATAATACGGATGTTCTGGTACCTAACAGAAAACCATGGCCTTTTTTGGCACAACTATTTTGAACTTTTGGTCATCAATGCTGTTCAATTTTGTACTTATTTCGGCTTTCAAACCTTTGTATCTTGGCGTCACTAGTAAGTCTAGTGTGGACAAAATGCACTTTTGGCGTTTTAAAATTTTAAACTTGTTGCCTTTTGTTAGATATTATTCGTGTGTTTCTTTTTGTGTTCGCCTACTTATTTATATTGTAGTCCTGTAATGTTATATTTCACATGGCCATAAAAGAGGGAGGTTTGGCATGCCACAAAACCAGGTTCAACCCACCCATGTCCTGTACCAAGTCAAGAATATGGCCATTTTTATATCATAGTTCGTTTCTGTGTGTGTTAAATTTTAACGTTGTGTCGTTTGTTTTCTCTTTTTTTGTGTGTGTGACTTCACATTACTAAAAGACGTGTCACGGTACTTATCTATCCCAAATTCATGTATTTGGTTTTGATGTTATATTTGTTATTCTCATAAGTTTTTGTCCAATGCTTAATCCGTTTCTGTATGTGTTAAATTTTAACGTTGTGTCGTTTGTTTTCTCTTATTTTGTGTGTGTGACTTCACATTACTAAAAGACGTGTCAAGGTACTTATCTATCCAAAATTTATGTGTTTGGTTTTATGTTATATTTGTTATTCTCATAAGTTTTTGTCTAATGCTTAGTCCGTTTCTGTATGTGTTACATTTTAATGTTGTGTCGTTGTTCTCCTGTTATGATTAATGCGTTTGCCTCAGTTTTAGTTTGTTACCCCGATTTCGTTTTTTGTCCATGGATTTATGAGTTTTGAACAGCGGTATACTACTGTTGCCTTTATTTAATCGTTAGTGATATGAAAATGTATCAAAAATACAAAATATATGAATTCTGAGTATTTTTATTAGAAAAAGTGCAAAAACGTTTACTTCCGGTTTTCTCAAGGTCACGTCTGGTTGTCATTGTTCAAGGTTATATGTCACCAAACCTTTTGTGAAAGGTCAGGTGGCTTTATAATGAACTAATTTTAAGTAATTATCAAGTAACCTTATATTTAGACATTTCAGGGGCACTAACTCCTATAAGTTGACAGTACTTTGTATCAGACCAAATGTAACATATCTTCATTATAATTAAGCAAACATTTTGCACTTGTTTTTTAGACATATCTTTAAAAGTGTTGGTGAAAATGCAAAAATAAGCAAAAGTCAAAATTTAGAACTTGACCTTGACCTTTGACCTTGACCTCACTTTCTAAGTAAGTACCTAGTGACTTCAAATAAAACATTCAAGGGTTAAACGGTTTACGGTTTATGAGTTAAAAGAACATACCGACAAATTTATTTTGTAAAAGAAGATAACTCCTATAAAAGAGAGACGAAATATACCAAAGAGACAGTCAAACTCATGAATCTAAAATAAACTGATAACGCCATGGCAAAAAAAAAAGACAAACAGACAAACAAAAGTACACATGACACAACATAGAAAACTAAGAAAAAACAACACGAACCCCATCAAAAACTAGGGGTGATCTCAGGTGTTCCGGAAGTGTAAGCAGATCCTGCTCCACATGTGGCACCCGTCGTGTTGCTTATGTGATAACAAATCCGGTAAATAGTCTTATTCGGTAGGTCACATTCATGAAAGGGAAGGGGATTGCAGTTTCGACGTAAGGAACATATTCGATATCATTTGTGAAACGGTTATTTCGTAACAGTTAACCAACTCGTGATGGCGTCCGTAATATTTACGAAGGAATGATTTCAACTTCACCATTTGGAACTCTTGTTTTAATAGCTTCCTTGTGAACAGCAACCCAGTATAAAATTTCATAGAATCGCTTCGATCCAAATTAGCCAAACATTCCATAGAATGTTACGAACAATATGTTGAAGAAATTTAGTTGATATCTTTTTCTGTTACGAAGGAGATGCACACATTAGATAAACAGTGAAGAGAGGAATAACTCTTACAAAGAAAATTGTTCGTCTTAGCAGGGTGAAATTTAAAACCGCATCAACTGTACGATACGTTATAAGAACTATCTAAGCGACATATTGCGTCAAAAAATATGAAAAGTGGAATTACCTTATTATAAGAAAGTTACAGAAATAGAGTTTTTTCAATGCATCTGTTTGATTCGTATTGTTTTAAAAGCAGAAAGAATCAAAATTTGCTTGATTTTGAATATCAAAGAGTAAAAAGGTTTACAAATTTCAATACAGCCAAGTTTTATTCATAACCTCACTATGTAATTGAATGCATGCTTTTTTTATAGCTCGTATGTAGAGAGAGACATTAATCTCAAATAACTTATTATAAGTTGTGTCTTTGTTCTCCTCGTATATTTAATGCATTTCCCTCAGTTTTAGTTTGTAACCCAGATTTGTTGTTTTTGGTTGTCTATCGATTCATGAGTTTCGAACAGCGGTATACTTCTTTTGCTTTTTATTACCGAGAAACATACAATAGAAATACAAATGTATCAATAAAGTTAAAAATAAACAAAAGTATTAAGAATTATATTTGATGCATATACATGTATCACAAACTGTTAAACGAAATATAATAAAATTAAGTATGATAATACTTATCTACCAGGAGAGACTATCCTTTTCATCAATACACTTCAAAGAAAAAAAAACACAATTGTCTTAACCCTTATTGATATTAGTTACTAAACAGTTAGTCAATTGATATGATTCTTGTCTATGAAGATATCTAATATTTTTTTATTTGTATTAACTGGAAATTAAAATCAAAATTAGTGTCTTATGTTAACATAAAATTATTTTCTTATGATTGTAATGCCAATATGGTAGTAAAATATATATAAAGAATAAATGAAAGTTGAATTATTATTCGGTAAAGTCTAAATATATTATTTTCCTTTCAATTTACGTTATTGGCTTCATTCATTGCACATTCGAATCGATTTGCTAAAGAATGGGTAGTGTGTTATTTAGCTATTTTGTTTTCCGATGCATAAAACAACTATACATTGTGTCATAGATAAACTGTATTAGTTCAGTGTATTTTCAGTTGTTTATGTTGTTGATATGTCTTTTGCTTGAGTAAAGCCATGTCAATTACTTTATGATGTGTTATTCTATGTTGTGATGATACACTTTTGTTTCAGGTAAGGGTTATGGTTGGCACCTATTAAACGTTTTCACCCGCTGCATTTGTTTACATCTGTCCTAAACGTCAGAAACCTGATATTCAGTTGTTATCGTTTGTTGATATGGTTCATAAGTGTTGTTTTTTTTAATATACATTACAGTTGGTTTTCTCGTTTGAATGTTCTTACACTTGTCATATTTTGAGCCCGTTATAGCTTGCTGTACAGTGTGAGCCAATGCTCCGTGTCGAAGGCTGTGGTTCGATCCATAATGATTTAGTTTTACAAATTATGAATTGAAACTCATACCTTATCTTTTTATGTCTGTTTAATGAAGATGACACAAGTAAATTCTTCAATAGTAAAATAACATAGATACCGAATTTTAAGGAAAATTTGAAACGGAAAGCCCCTTATCAGAAACCTTAACACATAGAACGAATTGAAAACAGCTGTTATTTTCCTGACTTTCTTGCAGGTATTACAAGGGTTACCCAGGAAAAGATAACCTTAGCTGTATTTGGCACAACTTTTTGGAATTTTGGATCCTCAATGCTCCTCAACTTCGTACTTGTTTGGCCTTATAAATATTTTGATATGAGCGTCACTGATGAGTCTTATGTAGACGAAACGCGCGTCTGGCGTACTAAATTATAATCCTGGTACCTTTGATAACTATTTACACCACTGGGTCGATGCCACTGCTGGTGGACGTTTCGTCCCCGAGGGTATCACCAGCCCAGTAGTCAGCACTTCGGTGTTGACATGAATATCAACTATGTGTTCATTTTTATAAATTTACTGGTTGCAAAACTTTAAATTCTTTGTAAAACTAAGGATTTTCTTATCCCAGGAAAAGATAACCTTAGCTGTATTTGGCACAACTTTTTGGAATTTTGGATCCTCAATGCTCCTCAACTTCGTACTTGTTTGGCCTTATAAATATTTTGATATGAGCGTCACTGATGAGTCTTATGTAGACGAAACGCGCGTCTGGCGTACTAAATTATAATCCTGGTACCTTTGATAACTATTTACACCACTGGGTCGATGCCACTGCTGGTGGACGTTTCGTCCCCGAGGGTATCACCAGCCCAGTAGTCAGCACTTCGGTGTTGACATGAATATCAACTATGTGTTCATTTTTATAAATTTACTGGTTGCAAAACTTTAAATTCTTTGTAAAACTAAGGATTTTCTTATCCCAGGAAAAGATAACCTTAGCTGTATTTGGCACAACTTTTTGGAATTTTGGATCCTCAATGCTCCTCAACTTCGTACTTGTTTGGCCTTATAAATATTTTGATATGAGCGTCACTGATGAGTCTTATGTAGACGAAACGCGCGTCTGGCGTACTAAATTATAATCCTGGTACCTTTGATAACTATTTACACCACTGGGTCGATGCCACTGCTGGTGGACGTTTCGTCCCCGAGGGTATCACCAGCCCAGTAGTCAGCACTTCGGTGTTGACATGAATATCAACTATGTGTTCATTTTTATAAATTTACTGGTTGCAAAACTTTAAATTCTTTGTAAAACTAAGGATTTTCTTATCCCAGGAAAAGATAACCTTAGCTGTATTTGGCACAACTTTTTGGAATTTTGGATCCTCAATGCTCCTCAACTTCGTACTTGTTTGGCCTTATAAATATTTTGATATGAGCGTCACTGATGAGTCTTATGTAGACGAAACGCGCGTCTGGCGTACTAAATTATAATCCTGGTACCTTTGATAACTATTATTACGCGAATGATTATTAAACTTCAAAAAGGGGGAGGATTTCTTCCAATTCCCAATTTGATTTCAAACAAAAATAATTGGTCAAGCATTTGAAAAAAATACCCGTTTCTCCCCTAAACATTATAGTTTTAAATATTGAAATAAAATCGATCGCGAAAATAGGACCCGACAGAGACAAAAAAAAATATAAAAATATAACTCTCTATGGGTTAAATGTTTGCTCCCAAATTACTACCCCTAGGAGACGGAGCCAGACTGTGCATTTGCAAAATTTGAGATCGCAGCTAGTGCACTGGTTTCAGCTTCTCCCATTCTATGCTATTCAACCAAGAAGACTTCAACGTCGGGAATGGAGAGTAAAATAACTAGAACAATAATTTAGTTAACGCACTCTTTAATTATTACTGAAGTGAACTAGAAGATCATAGAAAATTTACCGTTCATGTTCATGAAATTGTATCAAACCAAATAACTGAAAGAAATTGGAAAACATTATGACATAAGTGAGAAAAGATCAAACTCTACAAAAAAAAGCAGATTCTTAAAATTGTTGGATTCATACTGTCATGAACATAACATATTAATTTCATGGCATAATTTACCCAATCAAATATATAATATTTATTTAAAACTTGATAACAAAAGGTTCAAACGTAGAGAACACTTTCTTTTTCCGAAAAAGGGAGAGAGCTACCTGGGTTTTAAAACAACCCTGAAATGGTTGATTGATCTGTTGTTTTATCCAATATTTCAACATGTTCAATAATGGTGGTGAAAGTAGTCTGGAGGAAAGCAAATAGTATGTGTACATACTGACATACTTTAGAGACGCAAAACTCGATTTTATTTTAGTTTTTCATTTCAAAATTTTTTTACTTTATCGTCTAAGGTAAGTTTGAAATTTGAAATTTAAACTGACAGTGGATTATGTGGCATTTCAGCATACGAGAAATACGTTAATCAGCCTGCAATTACATCCAACGAATGGTTACAAAAATGACGTTGTCGCTGTCATACTGTGTTGCAAATGACGTTACCTTATTTTACTGAAATGATGTGACATTAAACTACAGTTTGACCGTGTCCATAGGTGGTCACTGACGATCTATGACTACCTGCACTAAAGTTTTATTGGCGCTCATGTGTTCTCAAACGTACGACGCTAATGTCCGTCAGTATGTTTTACATATCTGGATATTCAATATCTGAATCGTGTTGAAATATGAGAATTCTTTAAGCAGATATCATTTAGAAACATGTGTTCATCTTGAAGGAATCGGCTGGATCTGCGTTGGACAAGAACGACGTAAAACTATTCAAATGAAAGTATCATTACAAGATGAAGAAATTACTAATGATAGAAACAGTGTACCTCTAGTTTCATTTGTTAAAGAATAGACTTAATGAAAAGATGCAAGGAAAACCAATATATGCCATCGTATGATCAGACCGATTTAGGAAAAGAACTAAGCACTATTGTTAACGTTACAGCGCTTACATCAACGATAGAAACCATAAAATATCAGCGATTGTCAACATTTGTTGCGTTAACAAACTTCCGGACAGCATATGATTGTATATTGATAGAGTGTTCTCCTTTTTTCACTAAGGTAAGGTGGGTGTTTTGAAAAAAACGCTTGCAACCGAGTGATTTTTTGTAACATTTTCAACCGCTTTTTTTTTCTTTCAGTTTTACTGTGGGTTGGGGTCACAAAAAGTAGGATAAGTATTGTATTCACATTTGATGGAATTTAACCATTCTTCTGCTATCACTGCTAGCCTTTCATTAAATGATTTGACAAATTAGTTTTGTGCATCTCGGATAGCAGATCATAATGGCTTTTGCAGGACTCACTCCTCCTACGAAGTTGGCTAATGCATGGCCTATCGAATCAAGTTTCTGTCCTGTTCCTCGCTTTAGTGCTGTATTTTTGGCACACAGAACAGTAATATTCTTCTGTGAAGATTATCAATTTAAAGTCTTGTTCATATTTATCACCACCCCTCAAATGAGGGATAATCTCTCAATGAAATGACTATCCCTTTTATGAGGGGTACATTCAAAGAGAAACAGATGAGGGATAACCTCTCAATGTAATGAGTATCCCTTTTATGAGGGGTACATTTAAAGAGAAACAATGAGCACATATTTGTTTCTGGCCTTTTTATCATTATGGACACTCTTTTAGAAAAGTTGTACCAAATAAAACGATTTCCCTTTCCTTTTATGATAAATTGGTGAATATAACACCCACAAATGTTTCTCACACTAAAACAAAACAATTTAGATTCTAAATAATCACACCTTTGACTGAGTGGTTGCAAGTAACCCTTTTATTCGTTGGTAATGTTAATAATAGTGTATTACGTTTTTACATGTATTCTAGGGAATATATATATATATATAAAGACATTCCGTCCTTTTATAAACTTATGGCTGTTTTAATGAGAGTTTTTATATTATTGACCTTGCTACACATTTAAAATCTTTTGATGATTAGGAGTTTTATTCGTGGTGTAAAAAGTTTCTGAGTTAGTTACCATAACATTATGCTGATGCTCTAGACTAAATGTTATTTGCCAACTCTGAAAACGAACTATGAATGTTATTGAAACACTGAAAATATAATGCGTCAAATATTAAATGACGGTGCATTGAAAAACAATTAACTGTATCACAAGTTTGTCCGATTTCTTCTCCAAGGAATGCACCAAATTTCAAATGTGAAAATAGAATTTTGTGAAAACAGTTGGTAGGTATATCTTGGACTTGTATTGAGAAGATATTTGGACTACCAGACTATGGCTAATTTCGAAACATGAAGCGTTTGGAGGTTTTCTATTTCGAATTTTTCCAAACTATACGATTCAACAGTTTTGAGCTTAATCAGCTATGGAGTTGCAGTAAAGTGAGATAAATAATAATAATTCTTTATTGTCATATAAGTAAATGTATACTTGTGACAAAAACAAGTAACAACATCAATAAAATAACAGAGTTAAACACACACACACATATATATATATATATACAAGTAAGAATAACTAAGAGTCCCCTGTCCTCAGCTCAAAATACTGCCCATAAAGGCTGCGTGTGGTTTTAAATATCTTAGATAAAATTCTAGGTCTTGTTTGACTTAATATTTCTGTAAAGAAAAAGTTTGCTATTTTCGTTTAAACTGTTTATTTTATTTTCCAGTAATTCTGAATAAAAGTTGCTTGTAATATTCTCAATCCAAGACTTTATTTTTTTTACTTGTTCCATATTTTGACAGGAAACTATTTTTTGTATATCAGTCTTCATTTTTTAGGTAGAATCTTTGATAAAAGTGGACCAAGTATAAATTCCTGGTGAATCAAGGTGTTTTTAATGTATAACTTTATTTTAGTTATGGGTTTCTGTGTTCAGTATTTAATGTAGCCAAATAAAGAATTTCCTGTGTTTTTATATATTTTCTATTGGTTGTCTACAAGGTTCAGCTTTAACTAGAATGTATTTACAGAAATTTACATCGAAAGGAGTCTTGTCCAAATATTGGAAATTATCTATATCTTTGTTTTGGGATTTTAATCAGCCTTTTGCCTTATAATAAGATTGATATGTATAAATGTATGATATTTCTGCATTATATGTTAAAATTGGTTTAATAAGAGAATCACAAAGATTACATGATACATAAATAGGGAAATTTCTCATAAAGGCTGCATTTGATTTTATTGTAAACAGAGCTTTCCTAGCTTTTATGGTTAAATCTGTTAAACTTGCATTTAGATTTCCATTATTTTTTTATCAGAGTGCCCAGAAATTTATATTCAGTAACGTTATCAATATTTTCATTGTTGAACCTTTAAACAATCCTGTATAAACGCGGTTCAGAATTTAGCAAATCACCTTTTTTGGGTGTTTGGCGATTCACATTGAACACGGCGATAGTAGGTGACTTAGGATGGATCAAAGCTAATGTTAATCAATGGAAGAGTGTCAATATCCTGGGACTCCGAAACATTAACTACGAAATTTTCAAGTGGTCATTTGTACTTTGACCTGCGAACTGAAAATCTTAATTTTGATTTTAATCTGGGGAAATTTATTATTATTGTAGCAAGTAATTGATAAAATTATTATAAATAGTTCCGAAATCTTCAAATTAATTTTTATATCATTTAACTACGGTCTAAACTATATATATGTTTTAAAGACATTTGAAAGCTGAGCTTTACATTGATAGTTATTATATAAATATTTTTAATCCCGTCTCCCATAAGTCTTTTTAGTATGGCATTAGTATTTATTAATATTTTATGTGTTGGCGTATTATGTTTTGTTTTTTTAATATTAATTTATTAATTCAAATATTTTTTTCCTATTTATAGAGTAATAAACGAACTCAATTATCATGAACAATAAATTAATACATTAATAAACAGAAAATAAAAATAGATAAAGTTATGAATAGTGCCTATTATTTACATATAAATGAAAAATAATAATATATGGTACCAGCCTTAGTGTACAAGAGTTTGTACGCGAGCTGTCGATATTTGAAGTGATAACACCATACTTGAATAGATGATTTCCTTCGGATGCAGATTTTATTACATGGTCGTAGCAAAGTTGCTTTAATGAATCTAAGTTGGAGTCACTGATCACAGTTGAAGGATCATTTCTTTGACCAATTGTAAACAATGATTAATCATTACATTCGCTCACAACAATGAGACCGAGAGATTATATTACTATTATTAAGTCCAGCCAAGAACTGTACATAATTGACATATATTCATTGAATATATTTATGTAAGTTATTTGGTAGACAATTGACTATATTCAAAAACATCCAATCATGTAGATATGACGTATATACACTCCTCACTGACTGATTATTGTTTTATCCTATCTTGCTGTGGGCGTGTCTTTCCTTCCGTGCACTCTATCATATTTTTCTTTCAGTAGAAGATTTTCTTGGACTGTATGTCTTTTTTCCATCTCTTTACACGTTGTTCCCATAAATATTTGAGTTAAAAAGTATGCTCCAACGATTGGAGATATCACAAAAGCACTCACTGATGACACTGTTGAGTATGTTGTCAAATTTCTATTCCCAGCAACTGACAAAAAATTAAAAAAAATCCAGATACAAGAAATGACACCATAACATAACAACATCACAATATATGTTTCTGAATCAAATTCTATTTGACAGATTGGTTTCTATCGATAGTATTTCATGTTGGTGGTTTTGTGAGCAAAACTTTATTTGTAACAGCATCGTTATTTTAATAGATTTTTGATTTAAACAATCTTAGGCCAACATTTGCATAAATCCTGAAAAAAATTCGACGCCAGATCCTCACATCACAATACAAATACATATATATGTTTTTGAAGTAAACTTGAGAATGGGAATAGGGAATATGTCAAAGACACAACTAACCTACCAAAGAGCAGACAACAGATACATACAACTATATAAATATACATAAGATATGAATACCCTACAAGAACACCTAAGATCACACTTGGTTGTAAGTGTGGTTCGATTTGTTTTTTGAAATGGTAGCGTTGTTTTTGCCTCCGTTTGTCCCGCTAGCTTCAACTTATAGGCCCTTTTCGGTTCCGCATATGAGAAGGCTTATTCTATTATACACTTAACTTTTGGATGTTTTGATTTTTATCGGCATGTAGAAAATAAATAATTTAAAAACACATGTATTTTTGTCATTAGCCCTTACGCGCCTCTTAATGAGGAACGTGCTACTTTCGTATACAAGATACCGAACATGATTGTAAATTATGCTTCATTTCAGAGCTGTAAGATTCCTACTCAGCACACAGCTGTATGAGTTTACTTATGAAATAAAATATCAACATTATCTATAAATGTTTCTCATAAATCTACCATAATCCATATTGTGCTCTCGAGATAAATAAGAAGACTAAAAATAGAAGGTTATCTAAACTATGTTTTTTTATAGATTAAAACGAAGTATTGGTTACTAGTGTGTTATATACATATACATATTCATGGATCTACAATCTGTCGATACCTGTAACTTGGCATTGCACAAAGTCATGTTTTTCTCTGGTTGTTTATGCCGTCTTTACACTAAATCCATTGGATGGTGGATGTGTACGGATTGATAGTTTAATCTTAGATGCATGATTTATTTATTAGTTGTTAGTGGCTTAGAACTAGCTGTCAGATAACTGCGAGTACTCTCAGATCTGTTCATTGTGTCTTTTTGTGTCGGGATGTATAAGTACACGGCCACGTCCTCTTATTTTTGTCCATTTGATGAGTTAAGCCTTTTTCAACTGATTGCTTTGTTCGTGTTTATGTTGTATTGTCATACCACTGTCCAAGGTTAGGAGAGGGTTGGGATCCCGCGAACATGTTTAACCCCGCCACATTATTTATGTATGTACCTGTCCCAAGTCAGGAGCATATATATTCAGTGGTTGTCGTTTATTTATGAGTTACATTTTCTTTTTTTTTAACATAAATAAGGCCGTTAGTTTTCTCGTTTGAATTGTTTTACATTGTCTTATCGGGGCCTTTTATAGCTGACTATATGGTATGGGCTTTGCTCATTGTTGAAGGCCGTACGGTGACCTATAGTTGTTTTAAAATGTCTGTGTCATTTTGCTCTTTTTTGGATAGTTGTCTCATTAGCAATCATACCACATCTTCTTTCATATATATTGACAATGCTTTAAATCCTGTAAAAATGCAAAAGGCTTAGACAGGAAGAAAATAAACAGAAGTCTCAAACATACATACCTGGTTTCATCTTGTGCATATTTTGTAGGAGTGCACCCCTCAATACACTCAATGCCATTGCTAGTTTCACCTAAAATAAGATATCAATTGTTTATTTTGCATTTCAATCTATGATAAAACATAATTTCAATTGAACATATTAGATTAAAAAAAGATAAACAGATGATAAACCAATGCAAAATGTTTACAAGGAATAGTGTTTAGAACATACATAAAAAAATCAAATAAAATTTAAAATAATAACATTGATTACAACATTAAGAACTAGGCGTAATTTTACGGAAGTCTTTACTACATTTGTAACCTTTGATGATTTGGACTATCAATTCCCGAGGGTTCTTTCAGATTAGTGGCAATTGCTTTGATTTGAACGATGTTAAGTTGTACATTTGAACATATAGCTCTCCACGTGCTCCATAACTTGTACATTATTGGCTTTAAAATAATTTACTTTCACCGTCCTCGATGAAAGAAGAAAAAAACCCTGACAAAATGAATGAGAAAGGCGAACACCCGTTTAAAAATTAATCAAAATGAATAAATCTCGATCTTCATACTAACTGATGAACCCAATTATATGTGAAGATCTGTTACACGCAATGTACAATAATCTGCAAACAAATATTTCAAGTAAATGTGCGATGAACTGCACTTCCGATTATAACTGGATTGTTAATAAAGCTTATTTGTTTAGCGAAGTTTTGCATGTATATATGAAATATATAAACCATTTCGTTTTTTACAACAAACATTATCACCTTTTAGTCACATTTAATCACTGACAACGTAACAAGGGAAATCATTCAACACCTGGTGATCGGCCGATACGACATATACAAGTACGTTCACAAAAGTACTAACCTACGAGGTAATCTTTAAACTGAAAGTCCCTAATCAAACAACTGTTATGTTCCTGACTTGGTAAGGCATTTTCTTATTTAGAAAATGATGAAAACGATAGCGAAGAAGATTGAGACAATATGTATGGTGTTATAACTACACGAACCCCACCAAATATTAGAGGTGATATCAAGTGCTCCGGAAGAGTAAGCAGATCCTGCTCCACATGTGGCACCAATCGTGTTGCTTATGTGATAACAAATCCGGTAAATAGCCTAATTCTGTAGGTCACATACATGAAAGGGAAGGGAATTGTAGTTTCGACGTAAGAAACATATCCGATATCATTTGTGAAACGGTTATTTCATAACGGTCAACCAACTCGTGATGGCGTCCGTAAAATTTACGAAGGGATGATTTCAACATCACCATTTATAACTCTTGGTTAAAAAGCTTCCTTGTGAGTAGCAATCCTCTATCAAGAAAATCATTATAGGAAATGCAAGCACGGGAATATCGTAAATGACATTTCTAATGATATTAAACTTTTTGCAGATTACACCTCTTTTTATGTTTTCTAGTTGACTTATCTCTTTAAAGACGATAGGGGATACTATTTAATTATTAAGCTAACACATAGATGATGAGATAATTCAGTTTTACCGATGTAGTCAACATAACTATGGTACGAAGGAATTGGGTTGAAAGAAAATAACAAATTGTATAAATAAATCTATTTGTTTTGAAGAAATAAATCAAGGCGACAAACATGACGTGGGTAAATCGCATTAAAATAAAAACGAGCGAGACCCTATGCGTCGACAAGATTCGAAACTACATTTAGTCAAACTATCACAATTGCTTATTGGACAAAACACAAATAAGTTTATGCTTTTATGTTCAAAAGGAGGGAGGAAAGATACCAAAGGGACAGTCAAACTCATAATTATAAAACAAACTGACAACGCCATGGCTAAAAATGAAAAAGACAAAAAGACAAACAATATTACACACGACACAACATAGAAAACTAAAGAATAAACAACACGTAACCCACTAAAAACTAGGGTATGATCTCAGGTGCTCAAGAAGTGTAAGCAGATTCTGCTCCACATGTGGCACCCGTCGTGTTGCTCATGTGATAACAAATTCGGTAAACAGTCTAATTCGGTAGGTCACATTCATGAAAGGGATTGGGATTGTAGTTACGACGTAAGAAACATATCCGATATCATTTGTGAAACGGTTATTTCATATCTCATGATGGCATCCGTAAAATTTACGAAGGGATGATTTAAACTTCACCATTTATAACTCTTGGTTAAAAAGCTTCCTTGTGAGTAACAATCCTCTATCAAGAAAATCAAATGCAAGCACGGGAATATCGTAAATGACATTTCTAATGATATTAAACTCTTTGCAGATTACACCTCTTTGTTTGTTATAGTAGATGATGATCCTGCTGTAGCAGCTGCTTCTTTGACTGATGACTTGGATGTTATCTCAAATTGGGCACAATCATGGGCTGTCAATTTAACTCCAAGGAAACTAAAAGTATTGTATTTACTGGAAGGGACAGGGAGCAACCACCTGTATTTCTTGGGATAAATGGAGAAGAAGTTGAGAAAATAAATATTCACTGTCAACTTGGGATAACATTTCAGTCATCAGCTTCATGCTGAGGGTATCACCAGCCCAGTAGCCAGTACTTTGGTACTGGCATGAAAATACGGATTTTTTGTGTTATTAAAATTGCTGTTACAAAATGTTAGAAATTATTATAAATTAAGGAATGTATCTCCCTCATGCAAAACTCTGATTCCTTTCACGGATTTGGCTATACTTTTTACCGTTATGAATACAGCTTTTCATCTTTTATATAAGCTTTGGATTTCAAATATTTTGGCCACGAGCATCACTGAAGAGACATGTATTGTCAAAATGCGCATCTGGTGCAAGAAAATTGGTACCGTTAATTTTATTATTATACTATTCTATAAAATATCAAATGGGATGACACCTGCATACTTATATGAATAAGTCCAGTCATATCGTCCCAGACAAAACCCTTATACTTTGAGGAATGAAAATAACACTTTTTATCCGCCTCTTGCTAGAACTCGCTCTTTTTTTTATAGTTTCATTCCTTCCACTATTAGACTTTTGAATAGTCTTCCTTTAAGTTTACAAAAATCCCTGATGATATATTTAAACCTTTCAACTATGGGATAAGGAAACTTAATATAAGGCATTGTAAACTCAGAAATAATGCTAGCAACCTAAAATATCCTCTGTTTAATCAGTTCTTATCCGAGAACGCTTTTTGTGCAAACTGTAATCCCCCTGTTGATGATAACAAACATTTCTTTTTCATTTGCTCTAAGTACAATGATGTAAAACAGATCATTCTTGATTCCATTAACTCCATTGCTAAAAATGTTGATATACATATTGAATTATTACTTTTTCGAAACAGATTATTTTCATATGATATGAATATTGCTATTTTAAAATCTGTTTAGAAATATATATTGTTTGAAACTAACTTATTTTATTGTTTCATTTAGTTTTAATTTTTTTCTCCTCCACTTAAACATCAATTCATGTTATCCACTAAACAAGCTTAGGGTCTCTGTCAAGCCATATATATATATTTCTAATGAATAATAAAGGATAATTGCAAGGTTCTTGAATACATGATGAGTAATTGCCTATATACTTAAACATACTTTGCATTTAGTAAGTAACACTGTAAACATATATTTGCGCGTATGTGTTCATGCATGCATGTTCCACTAAATTGCATTATTTTAAATACATTTGTTATAATTGAATTATACCTTGAACATGAAATATGGAGAGAGCTTTTATAGGATGTGCCTATTGCTCAATCATTTTCATACCTTAATGAATAAAATATGTTTAAAATCTAAATAAGTGACGTTCAGGTTAAAATAGTAAAGAAAGCCAAACAAAAATGAAGAGCATTGATAACACAAAATTATGTTATCGATGTCTGGGATAATAAAATCCTTAGTAGTTCGAATAACTCATACTTTTGCAAACAGTAGATTTCTAAACACTTCTTAAAAATACCATATAATTGATAGTCATTTCAATAATGAAATGGTGACTAAAACCAGAATAAAATCAAACACGTAAAATAACTTAGGTCAGCAAAAAAGACAACAAAACAGAACCACACATTGTCTGTTACATGACTGGATTGCACCACAAAAGTGACGTTACAGGGGTAAATTCAGTAAATAAATAAACGTCATCAGGGACCGCATATTTAGGTGAGAGCTTTCTGTATAACTGAATTTACCCCTACAGGTAAATTTAAAAGAAAAATAGATATAGTTCAAATGTAGGTTGGTTGTTATAGTTTTTGATGTATTCAATATCATTTATAATACTATTAATATAAAATTATGTTAGTAATTAGATAAATATCTGTATTATCTAGCTATGTCGGTATTTCTTCTAAATCAAACTGTAAAAACATATATCATGTACGTTTAGTTGCCCAAAACTAAAATTTTGTAAATGAACTGTGTGATTCATTATCTTTACTTTTACATACGAATCGAAAAAGTCAATAGAATTATAGCTACAAACGCTAAGACATTCAAGAATATCCGATCAGAATAACATATACAACACCAAAACTAAATACACGAATGTTGAATATTGAGATACGTCTTATAGCAATGCGAATACATACTCAGCACAACAGTAACATTCGGTACTTCAAAGTTCAGACAACGTAAATGGTCAACAACAATCTAACACGTGGTCAAAATGTCCTTAGTTTTGTCAAAGATACATCGTATGACTCAATTAATTCGTGATGGTGTCCATATCATTTACGGCGTGTCATTTTTAATTTATCCTCATGATAAAGTTGTTGGAGCAGTTTCTACGTAAGGAGCACACTCCTGTATATGATGGCCGTATAGTGTGAACTTCCACGAACATAAACGATACAGAATGTACAAAACACCAATAAAAAGAAAGAAATATAAGATATAAAAAAGAAGATGTGGTATGATTGCCAATGAGACAACTATCCACAAAAGACCAAAATGACACAAAAATTAACAACTATAGGTCACCGTACGGCCTTCAACAATGAGCAAAGCCCATACCGCATAGTCAGCTATACAAGGCCCCGATAAGACATGAAAAACAAGTCAAACGAGAAAACTAACGGCCTTATTCATGTAAAAAAAGAAATGAACGAAAAACAAATATGTAACACACAAACCAAAGACAACCACTGAATAACAGGCTCCTGACTTGGGACAGGCACATACATGAATAATGTGGCGGGGTGAAACATGTTAGCGGGATCCCAAAATGTAATTATTTATAAATATTTCGGATAACAGATATCCTTCATCAGTATGAATATGATGTAACATTAATCGTTCATTCTATTCTCAATTAACTATAACCATCTTGAATTTTATACAATAAAACAGTTAAAGCCGAACACAAAGACGCTAGTAAAATTTCAAGAAGTCTGAGGATAAACCTAATTTCTTACTGACTGATATTTCAATGGAGAAATGTCTCATGGTTTATAAAAGGCAAACGAGTATCCGAGTTCTTAAACTGTACGTAAGAAATCGTTGACGTTCTTATTATCTACAAATGTACTTTATGGTTCAACAATCTGTCGACTCCTGTATCTTGGCTTTGCACAAGGTCATGTTTTTTGGTTTCTTTTATTAGTTATTATTGGCTTTGCACTACGTGTCAGTTACTGCGGGCATTTCAGATCTGTAATTAGTAGACCCGTCCACTCTTTATTTTTGTTATTTGTATTTCTTTTTGGGTTTAGCCTTTCTCAACTGGTTTTTATCGTTCGTTCTTATGTTGTACTGTAACACCAGTGTCAAAGGTTATGGGAAAGATAGGGATCCCGCTAACATGTTTAACTCAGCCTCCTTTGTATATATGCCCTAAGTCTGACGCTGTAATTCAGTGGTTGTCGTTTCTTGTTCTGTTACTTATTTATTTTTCGTTAAATTTTTAGGTATATTAATTCGGCCGATAGTTTTTCTCGTCTAAATTCTTTTACATTTGTGATTTCATGGCCTTTAAATATGACTGCGATATTGGCATATTGGCATTTTCTCATTTTTGAAAGCCGTCTTGGTGTTGTATTAACATCAAATTTATACATTCTTTGTGTGTTCACTTATGATAATATGTCTTTTGATTGAGGTACGCCATTTTAATTGATATTGGTACCAATTAAAGCGTTTTAATCCGCTGCATTTTGTTTGCAACTGTCTTAAGTCAGGAATTTGATATTCAGTAGTTGTCGTGTGTTGATGTGGTTCATAAGTATTTCTCGTTTCTCGTATTTATGTTGGTTTTCTCGTTTTAATGCTTTTACACTAGTCATGTTTGGGGTCCATTAAAGCTTTCTGTTCGGTGTAAGCCTAGGCTCAGTATTGATGACCGTACTCTGACCTATAAGGATTTACTTCTACAAATTTTAACTTTGATGTGGAGTTGCCCCACTAGCACTCATACCACATCTTCTTATATCTAGTATTGTTTCAATACAAACCTTCTACATTTGGTCGCATCCTTAATCTCAAGTTCACTAGGAAACATAAGTTGTAAGCATAAGTTGAAATAGAGTTATTAAAGAGGTACCAAACACCTTGACTTAATTAATTTGAATTGCTTAATTTTCATCAGACTTTGACAAAATATTAACTTTGATAATTTGACAAAGATAAAAATTCAAAACAATAATCAAAAACTTTTCATTGGGTATATTGCAGTTTGACAAACACTGATTTTGATAATTGAGAAGCTTATTTATATCCTTAAAAATACAGCGTGATAAAAACAGAGTTATCCCCGAATTGCTTATGTACCACCTTTATTTGGAAACAGAAATCACATATTTTGCAAGGTGCTTGTTTTGTGTCTTGGATAAGGTTCTGAATACATACTGCTTGATATGAGTACATTCAAAAGTTGAACAATAATGGTGCTTAAAAAAGGAAAGTCCATAATCAAATGGCAAAATCAAAATCTCAAAGACACCAAATGAATGGATAAAAACTGTCGTATTCCTAATTTGGTACCGGTATTTTTTTGTAGAAATGGTGGATTAAACCATTTATTGATCACTTAAAAACATTATGTGAATATCTATGAACATGGGTTTTCCCTAAAATAAATTTAAAACAACTTTTTTTCTCATAAAGAAATATGTGAGGGGACAAGGTTTGAAAATGTTCACTTCATTTAACTATTTGATAGATATGACATTTAGAGTAGTTGAGAGTAGTTGAAAGTACCAGATTATTTGTTAATTACTTTATTTATGAAATCAACATTTGTGCATAATTTCTTAGTCTTCAGAAAATGCTTCAACAGTGTCTGTATATTGTAAATGAATTTTATCAACTAGAAGAAATTAATTAAACTTCACATTGTATTTAAAATGATTAAATATAGCGATAAACGAATTATTGTCTTATACCGCTGTAACCACTTTTCTTTTCCAGAAATGGACAAATATGGACACAAGACCGATTTTTACAGAAAGTCATGAAATCACATAATTTTTTTTAGAAACACTAGAACTAGAGATTTCGAACCCTTATGCGCCTCATATTGAGAAACTCAAAAGTTGTCAGTGAACAAAAAATATTTGTGTCGTGGTATTTGACATGTTTCTTTTTTAACAAGTGAATTTGCTTATCCATTTGAATTGATGTGAAAAGTAGAGGTTCATAAGTTTAAATCTGTAAACACTATGGAGTTATTAAATGTTGTCAAAGTATTAAAATTTCAAAGAACTTATTGTGTCCAAAAAGGGATTTTTAACCACGAGGAGCTGCATCACAAATGAATGTTTGGCGTATGCTAATGAACGTTAAAATAAATCTCACTTCGTATCCTGAAAATTAAACCACATAATAAGTGAAAATGTCTCAGATTCCAAATGAGCCATAAAACATATCCAAGTTTACGATATGGATTAAGCTTCAGAAGGAAACGTACCATTACCACCTATCGAATCAATTGCCCATAATTAGCAAACTATCCCATTACAATATTTCTGGTGGCTGCATTTTATTGTAAAATTCAGCCTATATAGCTCGTTATAAAGATATTTGTGACTTTTAGTAGCCAGTATATAGGCGAGAGGTTTAGATACCAAATGAGAGAATGAAGGACATATTATTTTCTAAATTGTCCAGTATCGTGAATGATGTAGATGGATATAGGGAAGTCCCAGTTTTGTTGTTTTGTTTAACAAACAATTCCAAATATTAATTCACTATATTTAACAATATCTTTAAATGCTTTGTCTGCTGGAACAACAGCATATTTGTCATGAAGGGAACATAAAAAAAAAATAGATTTTTGTAAAGTAAAATTTTTGTTTGAAATTTCTTACCTTATTTTATTAACTATAAAAACTATTATTTATTTGTTGAATATTGTTCCCAATACTTTTGTATTTTTTACAATCTTCACTTTTTGTTTCCCATATTGCACATGCTCTTTCCATTATACTTCTTACTATTTTCTCTGTGTTTAACAAGTTGATCCTCTAAAAAAATGTGCTTCTGATCTGATTAAATTTTGAATATTTGTTTCATAATTTGGCGTTGTATAATTTACTTATTTTCTAGATCATTTTCTAATTTTTTTATATAAAAAAGTAAAAACACAAAAATCAGGAACTCCGAGGAAAATTCAAAAAGGTAAGTCCCAAATCAAGTGGCAAAATCAATAGTTCAAACACATCACACGAATGGAGAACAACTGTCATATTCCTGACTTGGTACAGGCATTTTCTTATGTAGAAAATGGTGGATTGAACCGGTTTTTATTGCTAGCGAAACCTCTCATTTGTATGACAGTCGCATCAAATTCCATTAAATTTTCAACAATGTGTGAAGAAAACAAACAGACACAATAAGAAAAAAATGTCAAAAACAGGGGTACAACAGTCAACATTGTGTTATCAACTTTATCACTACAATTTGCTTTTGATTTATCTTCTGATCATACACATTGATATTTTTAATATGTGTGTGGGTTTTCTTATATTTTGTTTCATAATTCAGTTACAGTTAGAGAGTACTGCTTTATTATGTCCCTCATGTAATTTGAAATTAGTTCCGTATCACGTGTGAACTATTATTTAACTTCCAGTTTCCTTGACTTTTGATCCGAGTGTTAAACTAAAATCAAAGGTACACTTTAAAATAGTCAGATAGATATTCCTGTCTACAATTCTGTAAACTGATAGTTGGAATTGACGAATGATTTAAGCGGTGAACCCCGTCATGTAAATCTGTTAGTATCATGATGTAAAGCTTTCCATATATCTACAAGTTCCAAGATTTTTCTATACTTTAAATTGTATTAAATATTTAAACATTTTTATAATACAAGTAACTACATCGTCATACATAATTTTAAAGCTAATTCAAATTAAGATTGTTTTCCCTCTTAGTCGGTTTGAACTAAAGCTAACATACGCAATATAGTCGGTTGCCCCTGTTTATCTCTGTCCTTCGTACAATGTTGTTGTTTTTTTTAATATAACTATATCTTTTTTTTTATCATACATAGAGTCTTTGCCTTATCATTTCAACAGATCCCCGTATATACATATGTGAAAAATTTATCATACCTGGTAATCCTTAAAGAAGTATAACTGGTCTTTAATTGTATCTAAAAGAAAAGTTGTTTCTCATTATGTTATGAAAATATGTAAATAAATAGGAAATCATGTTAAAATTGCTACGTATATAAATTAAAAAAAATACAAATAAACATATGCATGTGAAAGAGAGGCGAAGAATAATAAAGGACTATTCACACTCATAAGTCACAACAGACTGTAAACGCCACAGCTAAAAAGGGAAAAAAGACCAAAACGACAAACAACCGAATACAAAAAAAACCATAGAAAACTAAAAACTAACTAATGTTGCAAGGTATGTTCTAATTTCCTTTATCTATAAACAATAAATTTAAAATGCTCATATACGATAATGGATAACCCAATACCATCATAATCCCCACTACTTGGACAACAAAGTCTGAAATCGTTTGTGTCAAAGATTCAAATAAGAATGATATATTCTAATTAAAATGCATCGTTGAATCACAACACTATATTTGATTCTACGAGTGCTCAAATAAAGAACTATATTTACTAGGGTGCCTTTAGTTGTCTAATTCCTTTCAGGACAAACAGAGCAAAGAAAAGCAAAAAAGTTAAACCCATATTAAACACCAATTAAAGTTGATTAATATTTGGCAATACTATATCTATAATTTGATGAATTGTAATTATAATAGAGGTATTTAACTATTTCTTATTTTCAGTAAGATTTGGAAAAAAATTTGAAAGAGTTAAATCCATATATTTACTTAAATAAAATACTTCATATCAGGAATCTTATCTTTTACTAAATATTTGAATTTCACTCAGAGCTGTTAATTGTAATGACACTAAACTGATTTTAATAACTACGTTTGGCATTAAAACATTTTTTTTGCGATTCAATAGAATAATGTTTATCTCGTTTTGTAAATGAAACATATTATGCAATCTTGTCCTTAAATTTAAAATATTTTTTGTTGTGTTAAATCGATATATTCAAATGTCATCACGACGTAAAAAAGAGTGCTTAACGTGTTTCATTTAAATATGAATAAAGATAGATTTAAGCATTTGAATTAATATCTCCAATACATTTTAAAGCTCCATATCTACAAATTTTAAATTGCATGTAAATATCCTAACTAGTATTTAACATTTCATAAAAAATAGTGCACTCTCCATTTTAAAACCTTAAAAGAGGGACGAAAGATACCTAAGGGACAGTCAAACTCGTAAATCTAAAACAAACTGACAACGCCATGGCTAAAAATGAAAAAGACAAACAGAAAAACAATAGGACACATGACACAAACTGCTCTATCCAAAGAGCACAACACAATAACTGGAGAAGTCTATTCTATCTAGACACCATGTGCTTCATTGTTTTATTATGTTATTATAAATAAAGGCAAACGAAATATAGCTCTGTTTAATTGTCATCATTCGGTAAAGCAAACACAAATCCGGCTAGGAAATTAAAACCGAGGGAAACACACCAACAACTCAACTTGTGAACATCAACTAAAGTCTTTTAATGCAAAATCTGTAAAAATACTTTTTCATAGTTTGGAATGAGTATTTTAATATCCATTTACAGTATGTTGGTTTTGTTCCTTATATATGTAAGTTATGATCAAAATCATAATATGTGAATGTGATGTATAGATCGTAGAAAGAATATATTCAAAAGAAAATTATCAACATATCTGTTTATTTAAAAATGTAGTAAATATAAAATTTGAAAATACAAATTTATAGATTGCATGGATTGTGAATTTAAAGTTTGTAAAACCCCTTGGTTAAAAAAATTTCTTTAATTTTTGAATTCAGTAACGATTTCATGTCAATGTTCACATTTTAAAATATCAAATAACAGATTTTACTGATAATACCCTTTAACTTTTAGTTTGTTTTATGTTAGATTTAAATGTTTAAAGGTATAAACTATGACGTATTTAAATGTTTTTTTCTAAACATTTAAATAAGTCATAGTGTATACATTTGAATCTAAAAATAGAAACGTCTCCAATTTTTGTTTAACTGTTAAAATATAGCGATTAAAGAAATTGCTTTAGTTTATTGTCTCGGTTTCAACAACAGAGGTTTTTCAATTGTAAACACAACAAGAAACTGATTTGATAAAGCAAATTAATAATGAATTACATAGCAAACATGTTTATAGCCTAGACAAAACAAATTGGAGGGAGTGTCTGTCTCTATGATCAAATCAATTGATTTTTAATTAATAAATCCATTTTGGGAAAGAGAGTAAGATTTATCATAAAAAAAAATTATTTCAAGATTACTTCTTTTAGTATCTTTCTGAAGACCAAAATATGAAAAATGAAAAGCAAACAGCACCGAAGGTTTAACCCTTTGTGAATTATCTAGATCACGCTACTTTGCTCTGAATTTATGATCAATTCAAATATATCTTAAAATTTTATTACATTATAACTGTATTTTGTTTGTGAATGTTAATTCTACATTACATCGCGTTTTAAAATGTTAAAATTAGACCTCCTTATCTGAACATTTTAAATTGCATGTGAATATCCAGACTAGCATTCAACATTTCATAAGAAATGGTGCAATATCAATCTTAAAACCTTAAAACTACTGTATCCAAAAAACACAAAAACATAATCCCGAAATTAATTTAAAAACATTATACATAGAGACTGTAGATTACAACTGCCACACTCCTGACTTGGTGCAGGAAAGTTTAAGAAAACATGGTGGGTTGAACCTAGGTTAATAGCTTACCAAACCTTGCGCTAATAGCAGCCTTCTAGTCGTGTTATTGGTACCTTTTGTCATTCTTTCTAACGTTTTATTGTTACATATGTTTTTCATAAACGAGCAAAACAGAAACAAACTAAGATGAATTACAACGATGTCAGTGTATTTCAAATCGGTAAGAATTAATTACCTTATTTGGAGGAAATATCCAACCCTTATAGAAAATGGCGGACAATTTTCAGTACGCAGTCGCAATAACACTGCGTATGATTCTACTAATCCCAGTACTTTAAAGAGAAGTCGCAACTGTATTTGATCAATTTTATAGTAATTGTGTGCTCTGTTTTAGATATAAAAAATAAGTTTTGATATTGTGAAATAGATCTGTTGAAATCTGAAACTGATTTTTCATCTAGTATACATTTTATGTACTTGTTTTGTTCAGTAACTTAAATTCAAATAAATATGATACGCTTTAATGTTTTTTTCAAATATGCAATTGAACACATTACTGTTAGTAATTTTGTTATGCTGTATTTCGTTAAAATGAACGAGACATGTGACACGTTGTTTAGTCAAACAAATTATTTTAGGCATATCATTTTCATTTTCATGTTGTCACGTCTTGTTTAATTGAAGGTTTTCGAAAATGATTAAACGTTTTCTATAAACTCATAAAGCTGTTGTTAATTTCTTGAATTATTTATTTTTAAGTATTGTTTGCTACTCGACTTGTGAACATCAACTAAAGTCTTTTTATGCAAAATTCTGTAAAAACTTTTTCATAGTTTGGAATGAGTATTTTAATATCCATGTACAGTATGTCAGTTTTGTTCCTTATATATGTGTGTTATGATCAAAATCATAATATTTGAATGTGATGTCTAGATTTTAGATAGCAAGCATTCAAACGAGAATTATCAACATATTGTTTATTTAAAAATGTACTCAATATGAAATGTGAAAAAGAAAATGTATAGATTGTCATAAAATATGCATATATACAATTTTGAAATGCAAAATGTATAAACAATAACAAAGTCCTCATTTCTCAAATTTAAATATCCTACACACTTTGACTGTATACACATATTTAAGGAAATTCGTATTTCAATTACTAGTAATTGAGGTCGTTTGGCTAATAACAAAATTCAGTAGTTTTAATTATTTGATATCTGAAAAATAAAATACAATTTGTAGATACATTACAATTATCCGAGTTATGACAATTAAAGTATGTGACAGTGTTAATGGTTTACAAAATACAAGTCAGAAATGAAGCCAAATATAGAACTGACATAACACGAGACCTTACAAGGAACAAAAAATGTGTCAATCAGATATTCCCATTTAAATTTAAGATATAACAGTCGAATAATTGTATGTACTCTGTGACCTATATTGTAACATGTGACGTTAGTCAGTTTATTATTATGGAGGGTCAGTGTTTGGATAGTACTGACGGGTCATTTTAAAATTGATTCCCTTTCTGGTCGTCCAAATGTACACATTGTTTAACCTTCCCCCCCCCCCCTCCTCCCCAAAAAAATGGACACTAGTTTATTTTTGTTGACAGTGTTATTTTTGTTAGAGATTAAAGCAATATTACCTGTAATTTCTGTTGAGTGCATTGGGGCAGATACATACGTATTATTTAGACGAGTTGTATATGCAGAATATACACAGCCATGTATCACCATCACTGCTGGTGATCCGATGGATAAATCTGTTGTAGAGTTGTCACTGTTTTAGACGTACTTATAAATATAATTATTTTTTTGTGACTGTATCTTACATTATTAAATTCTGTTACTATAAATAATTGAGCTGGTCTGTGAAAATAACATTTTCGTATCTTATATATTATGTACTGTAGTACGATGCTAGATTAAAACTGACGTGGAAAGGTAAATAAAGGCAACAGTAGTATACCGCTGTTCATAACTCATAAATCCATGGACAAAAAACAAAATCGGGGTAACAAACCAAAACCGAGGGAAACGCATTCTGTTGAACTTACTTTAAATAAAGCTAATATTAACAATGACCACTGCCCTCTCCTCGATCTTGATATCTATATCATTAACGGAAAGCTTAATACTAAAATTTATGATAAAAGAGATGATTTTTCATTTCCTATCGTTAATTATCCATTTTTAGATGGTGACGTTCCCTTGTCACCATCTTACGGAGTTAATATATCTCAACTTGTACGAATCGCTCGTGTATGTAACAATATTTTAGAAAATTTAAAAAAAAAAAAAAAAAAAAAGAAAAAAAAAAAAAAACAAAAAAAAAAAAAAACAAAAAAAACAATATTTTAGATTTTAACGAGAGAAATTTATGTATTACTGAAAAAATATTACACCAGGGTTTTCGATATCACAAACTAGTCAAAACATTTACTAAATTTTATCATCGGTATAAGGACATCATTCGTAAATATAGCTCAACGTGCAGACTTCTTATACGTTTAGGTATTTCACATCCAATTTTTTATGGAAATATTCTTTATAAAGCACAAAAATGTCAGTATTCACCACAGAAACTAACAAAACCTTTAAATAGACTTATTAAGAAGGGATATAGTTACGACACTGTCGGACCAAGCATCAGACAAAACACCACGGCTATTGGTAACACCCATTCATCGTAAGCTTAATTTTTTTTTTTTTTTTTTTTTTAATTTTACATCCTTTATTGAAAACTTTCACATTTGTTAGTTTGATACAGAAAGTACCGGTACCTTATCCCGGTCTCGTTAAACGTTAGATTGTATAATTATAAAATTTGTTATAGTAATTGTTAGTATTCAAAATTATAAAATATAAACAATATATTATTGTGTCTCAATTATTTCAATATTGATCAATAAAGGGAGAATTTTATTTAAGAGAGAAAGTGAGAAGAGAAAAGAAAATAATAAATAAATAAAATACAAATGCAAAAAAAAAAAAAAAAAAAAAAAAAAAAAAAAAAAAAATAGCGAAAAAAATAAAAGTTAATATAAAAGGTCCTTGAAATTTGGAAATTGGCAACAGTATTTTTTTCCCTATTATACAACATTAATTAAATTTGGCAAAGTTGGTTTTCCATTGTAAATAATTCACACAAACACAAAACAGGTATAAAGAATGTATATGCATTTTTGGCACAAAACATGAAACAAAAGACAATAAACAACATATAACAGTACATTATATAAAAACATATATGAAGGCTAAAACAAAATACACAATAACACTACATAGGGTAATGCTAAGTTGCTTAATTATAAAATTATTCTAATAATGGAAGCCAGGGGTCCCAGTAGTAGTTGGCAATGTGAAGAGGCTTTGTTTTAAAAAATATATTCTTTTCTAGTATTAGATTTTCTTTTAGATAATTTTTCAGCCCTGCAAAATTTACTTGGTTTTCACACAGTTTTGTTCTATAGATAAAGAATTTTGATAAAAGTATTATTAAGTTTTTTATTTTATTATTTTCTGTTTTTCCTAAATTTCTTAATAAAATTATATCCATGTTAATTGGAATAATTATTTGTGTTTGGTTATAAATCCAGTCAAGGAGTCTTATCCACAGATCTGCTATTTTATGGCATGTCCAAAATATGTGTTCAATATCTTCAGTAACTTCATTGCAGAAAGTACACTTGTCGTTTTGTTCTATTTTTATTTTAAATAAAAACTTATTTGTGCCCAATATTCTGTGTATTAGTCTATATTGGAACCAGTGGAGTTTTGAGCTTTTTGTGGAATAAAAAGACATATTATGCACAGTTTTCCAGTCAAAATTTTTGTTGAGTGTTAAGGACCATTTTTCTCCACATCTAAGTTTAGTACTGCTTTTTTCAATTAAAACATTATACATATCTTTTGAGCCTTTTCTTGATACAAAAAATATTCTTATATTATTCGGCATAATTGGTCCTAGTGTTTTATAACAATTGTTTATGGATATGCAGTTTTAAAGCCTTTTTATATGATTTTAGTGATGCAATAACCCCATTATAAGTAAGAACGTTTGACTTAATTTTATAAATGTTTTGGAATTGTTGAAAAGTCATTAGTTTTCCCTCATCGTTTAGTAAATCGTTTATCAAAAGGATCCATTTATCTATCCAGTCTTTATAGAATATAGATGTTGTTCCTATTTTTATGTTTTCATTATTCCAGAGCGAGTCTGATAAAAACTCCTCTTCATGTTTTGGTTGGAATTTATTTTGTAAATCTGTCCAAGCTTTAAAAACTTCTTCCCAAAAAGTTTTTTTACATCTTTTTGTTGGGCTTAAATAAACTAGGTTTTCAATACTATTTTTTTCAGTACTTTCTAATATCTTATTTAGTTTTGGGTTGTTTTTTAACAACCGTCTTATCCAAGTTAGTTTCAATCCTTTTATATATTTGTCAATATCTATCATTTTCAGCCCTCCTAATTTGTGTTCAGAACATAATATTTCTCTTTTTATCTTGTCAGGTTTGTTTTCCCAAATAAATGAATAAATTTTGTCAGTTAGTTGTTTTAAAGTATTTTTTCATGCTGCTTGTAATGTTAAAAACAAATGATTCAATTTTGAAATAATTAGTGTCTTAATGATAGTTATTTTTCCAACTGGTGTTAATGTTTGTTTAGACCAAATTTTTATTTTATTTTCAATTTCTTTAATTCTTGGACCATAATTCAACAATTCCATTTCATGCAAATTAACAGAAAAGTTTATTCCTAGTAATGTAAACCTACTGGAACCCCATTCCAATCCCCATTTTACACACATTGTGTCTTGACTATATTTTTTTTTGCCTATCCACACCACCTTTGTTTTGTTCAAGTTCATATGGAGACCAGACATTTCAGCATATTTTTGGAGTAAGCGAAGAGATGCATCTAGAGATTCAGGTGTACCGTCTTTTAAGTATTATTGATGTGTCATCTGCATATTGGGAGATAAGATATTCTGTGTCATCAATTTTAATTCCTTAAATTTCTTTGTTCTTTCTGATTAGAATTCCTAGAATTTCAGCACATAAAAGAAAAAAATAAGGTGATAAAGGATCCGCTTGTCTACAGCCTCTTTGGATCTGAAAGAAATCTGATAAAAAACAGTCTTGGGTTACTGATGAGCTTATATTTGTGTAAAAGGTCTTTATCCAAAGTTTTATAGAGGGTCCAAAATTGAAAAAGTCTAATACTTCAGTTATGAATTTCCATGATACCGAATCAAAAGCTTTTTTAAAAATCTATGAGAAGGAGGAGGCCTGGCAAATCATTTACCTCTGTATAAAATAAAATATCATATATAAGACGAGTATTTTCTCCAATATATCTCCCAGGAATAAAACCTGTCTGATCATTGCTAATAATTATGGGTAGAACAGATGTTATACGCTCTGCTATACAACTTGATGCTAGTTTATATGTTGTATTCAAAAGACTTATTTGTCGCCAATTTTTCATAACCTGTCTAGGTTTATCACCTTTTGGTAAGCAAGTAATAATACCCTGTTTTTGAGTTATTGATAATTCCCCCCTATTGTAACCATAAATTATAGATCTGAAAACAAACTTTCCTACATCTGTCAAAAAGAATTTAAAAAATTCATTTGTAAAGCCATCTGACCCTGGACTTATCTCATTTTTCATTCAGTTCATATATACTCTCCTGTTGAAATATATGATAAAGCGTATAAAACATGGTAAAATCCGTATCACATGCCGTATCACCCTCGTCCAATATCAACTTTGGGGTCAAAAGACCCTCGGAATGATACGTCTGAAAAAACGATACGGATTTTGCCATGTATTATTCTCTATATATTACATAATGGTCAATCAAATAACGACGGCGTCAGTAAGGCTGCCGACAAAATACTTAAGCAGTAGTTTTAACAGCGTTGTTTTAAGCAGCAACCCGCCGTCACAGAACTCATGAAAGGAAACACGAGTACGAAAACATTTTTTGAAAGGATATCCAACCGCATCTAAAATACTAATATTAACCATAATCAAAGCTGTAAATCATGTCTTCCTTTGATATAATTCAGACAGATCAAATGTTCTACTGTCTTGTTGTGTATACAAAAGACAGATTCTAGTTATATGCATATATCAGTTTACCTCAGACGCCCTTTTTTGGAATCAATAACATTTTGTTTTATACATGACTTATGTTTCAACTGTGTTTTTAATGCAACTTTTCAATCTCAACTCGAAATCTTAATTATTATTTATTGAAGTGTAACCAAATATATTTCGCCAGAAAACCATGCATATATTCAGACGTTTTATGTTTAGACGAATTATACAAAAATTTTGCGAAAGCAAATTTACAGATCTAACAATCTAAAAGATCTAACAATCAAATCTGAAAATAGCAACAATCAACATTCATTCTATCATTTCATATTTAAAATTGTTTGGCTGTTATTTAGACACATTCTATTTATTATATATAGGTCTTAGTCATTTAAACCGGTAGGTTATTTTGGGATCACACGAAAAAAAAAAACCAAGTCTGAATAGACTTCCAAGAAGAGAGAAGATATAATTTATGGTATTCACCTACACACATCTGCGTAAATTTGACACGCTTGCCGAAGAAACATGTAAGTAATTTCAATTCATAATATCTATCAATTATACGATTTATCTTTAACAAGTAAATAAACTTATCATTGATACCAGGACTAAACTTTGTATATACGCCAGACGCGCGTTTCGACTACAAAACAAATCATCAGTGACGCTCGAAAACGGTTAAAAACACCAAATAAAGTACGAAGTTAAGAACCAAAAGTCCCAAATGTTTGCCAAATTCAGCTAAGGTAATCTGTGGCTGAGGTAGAAAAGCCTAATAATTTAAAAATTAAAAAAGATTTTTAAATTTTGAAGAAAAGAAATGAAGTCGACTTAACTAGCCATAAAACATTGATTTTACATTAAATGACATTTCTTATGTTCATGTTCAGGGGGAAAAACAATGTCGAGAAATATGTGAAAATAGAAATTATAAAAACAGGTTCGACCCACCATTTATTTCTTTTAAAATGTCCTGTACCAAGTCATGAATATGGCCATTGAGGTATTATAATTCGTTTCTGTGTGTTACATTTAAACATTGTGTTTCTGTTGTGTCGATTGTTTTCTTTTGTGTTTGAGTGTGAATTCTCATTAGTATAAGACGTGTCACGGTACTTTTCTATCCTAAATTTCGTGTTTTTGGTTTTGATGTTATATTTATTATTCTCATCGGATTTTGTCTTATGCTTAGTCCGTATCTGTGTGTGTTACATTTTTATGTTGTGTCGTTGTTCTCCTCTTATATTTAATACGTTTCCATCAGTTTTAGCTTGTTACCCCGATTTCGTTTTTAACAGCAATATACAACTGTTGCCTTTATTATACAACCTTAAGTGCCAGTCTTTGTAAGAACCAGGCAATGTAGGTAAAAATTAAAACATGATTAGAAAAAAACCACCGGGCTAATCATGCTATTTAATACTAACTATCATCCTGAGTTAAAAAGTATTAGTCTTTCGTTTGTGTGTGTCTGGTAATATCAAATATCTTGGTTAGAAAATTGGTTGGAATGATAGCAAATTACAGAGTTATCTCCCATTATTTGTTAATTTCTACTGCATTTCAAACAAATTGTATCTTCTATTACCAGAACAGAAAATGGAAACGAATGTTATTTTTGTGCATAACTAGATATTATGAACTGTTATCAATGTCAAACTGGGTGGGTTTTTTTTGTCATGTTTTCACCACTGCCTGATTCTTAGGCAGACTGGCACTTAAATAGAACAGTAATTTTGACAACAAGTCTGTAGGATGAAGCATTGCGTACTATTATTAATCTCAATCAGAAAAAATGTTTTTATCAACATTGATCAATTAGAATGTAAATGTTTTTTTTCTTCAAAACTCCTCTGACATTGCAAATATATGTTTACAGTTTAATTATTCGATTCGCAATTTTAACTTATAAATATATGTCCTTTGAAATGATGTGTGTCAACTTCGCAACGGGTTGTGACCACTTCGCTATGAACAGTAGAATCACAAAAATACAGAACTTCGAGGAAATATCAAGCAAAAAGCCCCTTATAAATAGCAAAATAAAATCTGAAGCACATCAAACGAATTGACAACTGTCATACTCCTGACTTGGTATATGATTTTCCTATGCCAAAAATGGCGGATTCAACATGGATATATTGCTAGCTTAACCTCTCATTTATATGAATTTTGCATAAAATTCCATTATGTTGATAACATAATATTGTGAAGTGGATTGTTGCGGAATGGAAATATTTACAAGTAAGCATCTATTGTTGTTAGAGATGCATTTGTTTATGGGTTTAGTCTTAGATAATACATTTTATTTCATAAACTCAACGTTTTTTAAAAGATTTGAGGTCAACATTTAAAAAGGAAAATAGAACAAATAGAAACGTCCACTATCAATAGAATTTGCCAATTGATCTAAAACAGACGAAATATTTCATCAGCATCCAGAGATGGCCATCATTTTACTCAATAAAGCTGTAGAAGAGGCAAGCAAAAGGGAAACTACAATTTAAATAAAAGAATGGTTATAATTTTTCCAGTTGTTTGTTTTCGTTGCGAAGTGGAAACTTGAATACACTACAAAAATATGACAGACCATTTTTGAGTTCTTTGTTTTGATATTTTTGGAGAATCATTATAACAAAGCAGTTTTAGTAAGTAAATTTTATAGACTAAGACAAAAAAAGCTTATTTATAGTTTTATAACAATTTAGGCCCTGGAAAGAGAAAGATGACATCTTTTTATTGAAAAAAATGCTCACTTGTCTTATCATCATTAGTTACTAATACATTAATTTAATAATTTTTAAAATTGTAATGAAACCCTCAACGGAGTTGCGTTCTCATATTGTTCTATGTTAAACCAGCTGAACTGAACTATTATATATTTGTTTAGGGGCCAGTTGAAGGACACCTCCAGCTGGGGGAATTTCTCGTTACATTGAAGACCTGTTGGTGACCTTCTGCTGTTGTTTTTTGTCTATGGTCTGTTGGTTGTCTCTTTGATACATTCGAAAATTCCATTCTCCATTTTATGCATTCTTTTGTTTATATTCATCCGTCCTCGTCAAATCTTCATAACAACAAAATTTAAATCTTTTATAAATAAAGTAGGTATGTCTGAATATTATGAATGTACTTCATAACAAAAGTTAAAATCTCTACATTTTCCGAAATCGAATATTTTTCGCACAATACCACTGTTTTTTTTTTATTATTAAACTGAAGTATGTTAGTACGTAACTCAATACATATAGCTAGATAAAACATGTGAATTTTCTTATTTAAATATTTAGGGAGGTTTTGTTACAAAGGCATGTAGACTTGGAACATTTAAAGGCTATTCTTTGTTATAAAGTTGTACAAGGTTACACATGATAAATTACATTGCATATAAAATCTTTTGTTGTATCAATGACATAATGACGTGTTCTTAACACAGCTAAACATTAATCTGATTTGTTAAATCTGTAAATACAATTGTACCTCTTCTAATATTGCGTACGGTTTCTATACTCTGTGTAGAATGATATTTGCTATGTACATGAAACACAATAAACTTCTGGGCCTACTATGCAGATTTTGTTAGAAGTTTATTATTACAACTAGACCACATCGTCGATTTTGATATGCACTATCGAAATATGCAAATAATTTGTTTTTCTAAATCAACAATAGGAGATTTTTCTGACTCGTTTTGTTATTAGATAAGGATCTCACATCAAAACACTTTAGGTCTACATTGTATTGTTAAGAAGAGCTTTTCTTGATTTACCTTTATCAGGAACCCTCAAATGCAAACATTTGAAATCCGTTTATTCCTGGACGATTGATCATTGTAAACACAGGTCCCCTTGTGTATACTTCCCTGGATTATACAAGGTAAATTATATTAAGGTGATTTTCAATAAATATATTTTCAAGTCTTAAGAAAAAAAAAAAAAAAACCTAGAATAATAGCTTCTTTGTAAAAAGAAAAAAGAGAGTAGAAACATCTGACGCCATCGATGCAGAGTCTGTGTAGCAAAGGGATCTGTGCTAGGACCAAGCCACCTCGCCTCATCTTCTATATCTTCTATATCAACGACATGCATGAAAAAAGTTATATCAACAAAAAAAACTGAACTCAGAGGAAAATCAAATCGGAAAGTCCCTAATCAACAACTGGCATACTCCAGACTTGGTACAGGCATTTTCAAATGTAGAAAATGGTGGGTTAAACCTGGTTTCATAGCGTGAAACCTCTCATTTTCATTTTGTACGACAGTGTCATCAAATTCCGTTATATATACAATTATGCGTGAAATTAACATTATGAATTAAATAGTGAAAATATGGGTACAGCTAATTTCATCGTGTTATAATTTTAAAAGAAACAGAATCGATACATCAAAACTATCATGTATTATTTGTGAAGTTGATACGCGATATTTATCAACAAGGTCTTGGTACCTTTTTTGGATGAACTTTTTATTTAAAAAAGCACGAGACGTTCTTTGACATAGCCCCTGGTTCATCAACTTTTTGCGCAGACTCTGATGCCGTTTTACAAAGTCTGAGTAGAAGCTATTTAATCGAGCGAGAGGATCTCCTGGAATTACATCATTGCATACATCGCAGTAACATCATTTGATGATACCCTCCATGAAGACTAAAACAAGTTTGCTCTCTAGGAAGAAAAATGTGTGATGAAATTCCATCTAGATGAATGACAGGTACTATCTGTAACAAAGAAAGGAAAACCAATTATAAAGAATTACTATTTACATAGCCACACTTTGGAGCATTTAACATCTGCAAAATACTTAAGGGAAAACTATAAAATCAGACCTTAAATGAAACAACTATGCCAAAGTATGTAAAACAATTGGTTTTCTCAAAAGAAACTCAATGTCTCCAACATCAATATTAAAAAAAGACCTACATCTCCTTTGTTAAACCAACAGTTGAGTATGACAGCACATTATTGGATCAATACATACAAAATGATAAACATGAATGAGAAATGGTACACAGGAGATATGTGACAAGCCGTTATTGATATGTTAGAATAGCTAGAGTGGACACCATTGACGTTAGAAGGAAAAACACACGTTTATCAATGCTGTAAAAGATCCACATACAGTTTTTTTTTATCTCACCTGGCCCGAAGGGCCTAGTGAGCTTATGCAATCACATGGCGTCCGTCGTCGTCCGTCGTCGTCCGTGGTCCGTCGTCTGTCGTCGTCGTCGTCGTCTGTCGTCGTCGTCGTCGTCTGTCGTCGTCGTCGTCGTCTGTCGTCGTCGTCGTCGTCGTCGTCGTCGTCGTCGTCTGTCGTCGTCGTCGTCGTCGTCGTCGTCATCTGTCGTCGTCATCGTCGTCGTCGTCGTCTGTCGTCGTAAACTATTTCAAAAATCTTCTCCTCTGAAACTACTCGGCCAAATACTTCCAAACGTTAACTGAATGTTCCTTATGGTATCTAGTTTATAAATTGTATCCGAAGTTTTGATCTATCAACAAACATGGTCGCCATTGCTAAAAATAGAACATAGGGGTCAAATGCAGTTTTTGGCTAAAATCTCAAAAACGAAAGCATTCAGAGCAAATCTGACATGGGGTTAAAACTTTCATTAGGTCAAGATCTATCAGCCCTGAAATTTTCAGATGAATCAAACAACCCAATGTTGGGTTGCTGACACTTAATTGGTAGTTTTAAGGAAATTTTGCAGTTTTTTGTCATTATCTTGAATATTATTATAGATAAAGATAAACTGTAAACAGCAAAAATGATCAGCAAAGTAAGATCTACAAATCAGTTAATGTGACCAAAATTATCAATTGACCCCTTAAGGGGTTATTGTCCTTTAATGACAATTTTTCACAATTTGTTCATCATATTTGCTAACTTTTAAAAATCTTCTCCTCTAAAACTTCTCAACCAAATTCAACCAAACTTCAACCGAATGATCAGTAGGGTGTATTTAATAAAGTGAGTGTTTTATTTTCTATTTCGTCAAAAAACATGGCCGTCATGAGTAAAAATAGTACACAGGGTAAAATGCAGTTTTTGGCTTATATCTCAAAAACTCCAGCAATTAGAGCAAATAAGACAAGAAGATAAAGTATTTATTAGGTCAAGGTCTACCTGTCCTGAAATTTTCAGCCGAATTGGGTAACTTGTTTTTCAGGTATAATGCCCCAGATTTGATGATTTTAGAGAAATTTGCAGTTTTTGGTTATTATCTTGAATATTATTATAGATACAGATAAACTGTTAATAGCAAAAATGTTAAGCAAAGTAAGATCTACAAATAAGTCAATTTACCAAAATTGTCAATTGACCCCTTAAGGAGTTATTGCCCTTTAAAGACTTTTTTCACAATTTGTTCATCATGTTGACTTACCTTAAAAAATCTTCTCCTTTGAAACTGTTGTATCAATTTCAGCCAAACTTAGGCTAAATGAGTTTCAGAGTATCTAGTATAAATTTAATATTTTATTTCCTTGTATGTCAAGAAACATAGCTCCTATGGCTAAAATAGAACATAGGAGAACATGATTTTTTTTTGCTTTTGAAGAAAATAGGAAGATTCAAAGAACATTTAAATAAATTGAAAAGCCAAAATAATCATTGATGCGAGATTTAACCAAAAAAATTAAGGTGAGCGATTCAGGCTCTTGAGAGCCTTTTGTTTTATATTAACAGCGTAACTTAGCTTTAACAAAGTTGATAGGAAAAATCTAAATTTAGAAAATTTGAAAATAAATCAATATTAGGTTTCTTATTATGTTATTTGATGTATTTTATAAAAATTACAAGAATATTAATATATAATTTTGTAAGTAATAGTTTAAGTCCCGGCACGAGAAGAACAAAAACTTTCCAAATACAAATTTACAGGCCAAACATTGTTTAGACGAATTATATATATATATAAAGATCTATTTTGTTACACCTTGTGATACATTCATTTGCCATTCGCCAACGGCAGTCAGCAGGGTTTAAGAATTTCAGTTGTTCGACCTGCTAGTCAAATGCGTTTCGTAAAAAATGTAATTTTCACTCTTTTGGTCTTTTGAAAAATGTTGTTTGTGATGTAGTTAGACCCTTCTACAACGAAATTTGTTACATGCACACGTATTACAATTCCTGTTTTTATCCAACGCAAACGTTGTTTTAAATATTGACTTGTATTTTTATGCCCCACCTACGATAGTAGAGGGGCATTATTTTTCTGGCCGGTGCCTCCGTTCGTCCGTTCGTCCGTTCGTTCGTCCCACTTCAGGTTAAAGTTTTTGGTCAATGCAGTTTTTGATGAAGTTGACGTCCAATCCACTTGAAAATTAGTACACATGTTCCCCATGATATGATCTTTCTAATTTTAATGCCAAATTATTGTTTTGACCCCAATTTCATGGTCAACTGAACACAGAAAATGAAAGGGCGAAGTTCAGGTTAAAGTTTTTGGTCAAGGTAGTTTTTGATGAAGTTGAAGTCCAATCCACTTGAAACTTAGTACACATGTTCCCCATGATATGATCTTTCTAATTTCAATGCCAAATTATAGTTTTGACCCCTATTTCATGGTCAACTGAACATAGAAAATAAAAGGGCGAAGTTCAGGTTAAAGTTTTTGGTCAAAGTAGTTTTTGGTGAAGTTGACGTCCAATCCACTTGAAACTTGGTACACATGTTCCCCATGATACGATCTTTCTAATTTTGAGCCAAATTATAGTTTTGACCCCAATTTTATGGTGAACTGAACATAGAAAATGAAAGGGCGAAGTTCAGGTTAAAGTTTTTGGTCAAGGTAGTTTTTAATGAAGTTAAAGTCACAACTACTTGAAACTTAGTACACATGTTCCCTGTGATATGATCGTTCTTATTTTAATTCCAAATTAAAGTTTTGACCCCAATTTCACGGTCCACTGAACATAGAAAATTATAGTGCAAGTATGGCATCCGTGTACTATGGACACATTCTTGTTTTATTTTTTTTGTGTTGGCTTGTATTATATCTTCCCGCCGGTTTATATAATCTGTTCAACCTATTTTGACTCTTAAAAATTAACCAGTCTTTCCTAAATTAAGGTACATTAAATGGCCTCTCCAAATAATTTTCGATCCCTTACATCACTGAACAGACAATCATTGTCGAAATCCGGATATGGTGGAAAACATTTAGCACCTCATGTTGTGGTTTACCATCTTTGTTGCAAGTTTATTGTTTTCCCTTTGGTGTTAAGTTAATAAATAGATCCATTTTATTACACCTTGTGATAGATTTATTTGGCAATCGCTAATGGAAGTCAGCAGGGTTTAAGAACATCAGTTTTTCGACCTGCTTGTCAAATATGTCTCGTTAAAATATATTTTTCACTCTTTTGGTCTTTTGGAAAAATGTTGTTTATGCTGTATTTAGACCCTTCGACAACGAAATTTGTTACCTGCACACGACTAAAAATTTCGGTTGTTAACCAACGCAATCATATGATTGAACGTTGTTTTCAATTTTGACTTGTATTTATTTATTTTGTTTGGGCTT